>NW_027192473.1:682-113611 GCF_041956645.1 Rasamsonia byssochlamydoides | reverse complement strand
GCCTCATTCTACTCCCAAAGTCACACCCACTAGGTTATACAATGCTGACTGACATATCTACATCTCCAGCTCGAAACCACTCGCGAAAAGGCCAAGAATTCCAACGGCGGCAGCGTCAGGGACTTCGCCAAGGAAGGCATCGACAAAATCGACCAGATCCGCCATGAGACGGCCCGGAATATGGGGTCTTCCATCGACAGGCTGGACCGGAAGGTTGAAGAGAAAGCGTCCGAGGCGAAGAAGGGGATTTCTAGCTGGTTTGGTGGTGGGGGGAAATGATTGCGAGTAACAGATAGTGGCCGCGGCCACTGTTCCTTGTAAGTAGGCAGACTGCAGCGTGGAAGGGTTCTTTCTTCTGGTGTTTTATTTTAGCACGTCAGATGATGGGTATAAACCGATCGATGAAAGGATGAGAGGATTCGATTGGATTGGACAACATGTCGCGCCGCTGGATGGCTGGCTATCATGTTCTGGATGACTCTGGGGGTCATGAATAATGGAACTTGTCGATTAATTTGGATGACCAGTTAGTACTTTTTTCTTATTAATTCATTAGGTATATTTTCTGGAACGTTGTTTGTTGGTCTAGCAAACTGTCTTCTATCTTCGCCTCTCCTATCTTGAATCTTGACCATGATTACCCGGAATCAATGTTGATCTGCTTGATGACCCAAATAGAGAACTCCCGCCAGCTGATATCAGAGTTAATCAGTTATTAGGAACCGCTTGGACATCGCAAGTGTGATTTTCTCCTCGCATCCTGAGTATATGATATTATTATCATCGGGTTAGAGTTTTTGCTCCGTATACGTAGTATACCTAGGTAGGATCGTAGGTACTCCGCACCTAAGTGCAACATTCCGATACCGAATCCAGCTTGGATGCATTGATTATTCCCATGGTGACTCCAGAAATTCCCTACCAATCTTACGTATACAAAGAACATCTCAAGCTTTACTTGACTTTCGATGCCAAACTATGAAAATAAAATATCAAATAAATCATTATTATTGACGAAACAAAATTAAAATTAGACTGAATTATCTCCGAGTAGTATTGCTGTTCTCGTTCCTCATCTGCTGGACTCATCAGGATTGTCATTGATATAAGCCGTTTCAGGCTAGGACGCGCGCGCGATCAGGCGCGTTGTGGGTCGCGCGTCGACCCGGCCACAGCCGCTCTAAAAAGGGACAAAAAACACCGAAAGAGGAAAAACGGCAACGACGACTTTACCTCAACAGACTGCACATACTGCACATTCGGGGTGGGCAGTGCATCCTACCTTCCCTCCTTCTGTATAGATTGGTTGTCCATTGATCTTTCCTACTCTTCATGTACTGTACCGTATAGCTTATCGACACAGACAGACGGGGAAAGCACCATGCCGCCGCGACGCTCCTCGACGCGGACCCAATCCCGCCTTCCCCAGGGTCAAACGGGCATCCAGCGCTTTACGAGAGCGTCAAAGCCAGGTGCAGCCCTTGCTGTGGAGGAGAAGAAAATCGCAGGGAAGAAAACTGCCACTGCCACTGCCACTGCCACTGCCACTGCCACTGCTACTGCTACTGCTACTCTCCTTCCCACGTCCCCATCGAAGAAACGGAAGTTGAATGAGGTTGGAAACGGCGAGAGCGAAGGACCTCTATCAGAAACGCAACGACAGCAACAGCAACAGAAACAGCTGGAAGATGCTGCTAATGCCACGCCTTCGAAAACCTTACGATTTAGCAACCTATCCCTGTCGACTCCGCGCAGCTCCCGCACTCGCCAGTCATCATCCCAAACATCCAGTTCCGAGTCTTCAACGGTCCCATCGGGAAGGAGTTCACCACCTACATCGCCGTCGAGAAGTAGTAGTCCCTCTCCATCTGTACGGCCAGACGATACCACTGCTGCCGATCGCTCCTCCTCACCATGTCCGACCCGTCCTGCCGCATTCTACGACCTGTTGAGCCTCCATTCCTCCTTCCTTACAGCCATATCACTGCATTTTGCGCATAACGGCCCCTCCACTCCGGCCGATCTCAGAGAATTGCTGCCGAGTATCGAGAGGATTTGGAAGAAGCGCAAGGTCGTCACGAGGGACTTGCAAAGATTGCTCCGAATATGGGAGGACGATTCGGAGTCTTCAGGGCCGCGGTTCCGAATTGCCAACTATGGCTTGGGCAAGATCTGTCTGGAGAGGGTTTCTCGGGAGTCTGGTACTACCGAGAGAGGATGGACCGCTGGTCGGTTCGACGAGAACGAGCTTCAGGAGAGATTCACGCAGAAGCTGGACAAGATATGGAGGCAAATGGCCAACTCGAAAGAGAAGGGACTTGAGACTGGGTTTGTGGAGAGATTGGGAATTGTGCCGATTCACGATTCCTTGACTCCTTTCACCGCGCTGCGTAAGGGACAGCAACGGCTGCAGGATTTGAAGGGTGGTGTTATTAGGGTCAAAACGGCGAAAATGAAGGCCCAAGCCGAAGGGGCTGCTGATGTCCCAACACGCGAGGCTACAACGGATCGCCGGAAGGGACTGCTGGAACGCATTAAGAGCAAGGAGCTTCTCCTGGCGAAACTGCCTCCTCCGCCCTCGAAAGAGGATCTTCTCCGCCGATCTGCTGCGGAACGAGTGGAGGATGTTGCGAAGATGTTGGCTCTGATGAGACCTACCGGACCCAGTGCTGTCACGCAGAAGAAGCCTTACCGGTTTGATACCATTATCCAAAACGTCCAGGATTCAATGCGGAATCCTATTTCAGATGAAGAGGTCGCCATGTGCCTGGACATCCTGGCGCAGAAGGATATTGCAGGTGATTGGATAGAGATTGTTACGGTTAACCAGTTGAAGTCGGTCGTCTTGAAGTCCGGCCGGGTCGATGTCTCACCAAGAGAAATTGGGGCCAACGTTACCAAGATGAAAATCGGCTGGGAGAATTCATCACACTTAGATACTGATACTACGACGTCATGAACGCTCATGGCCATACAAAAGTTCATTCGGGTTGGAGTTTTGGGTAAAGCATTTGAGGCGAAAATGGCCTGCAATTGTTCCCTATCGCATATGTATCTACTGTATTTATTATTATAACTAATAGAATGGCATCTTGTATTCTGCATTCAGCATTCAATTGACGCTGTACAATAGCTGTTCTCTATTGTGTTCATCATGGTCAATGAACAGGCAAATACCAATCAAAACTAATTAAGTACATGACGCGAGAGACGCGTAGTCACGTGATCGTGTCACCAGGATTCGCGTCTCCCGTCCTTAACTCCGCCCGCGGCGATTCTTAACTATCTGATGCTCCGGGAATTCAATCCTCAAGTCCCATTTCAAAGAACCTGACAAGATGGCTTCGCGACCGGAATTGAAGGTAAGTGTTCTATCGGCAGCTTATATTTACTTGCCTTTCCATCTTTACAGGAAAGGGTGGAAATTTTGGCAATCCTGTTAATTCACGTCTTCTCTAGGTCGACGACGAAGTCGGTTTCATTCGCTTCTTCCGGTCTCTCCCCGCCAAAGATGTTGGCAACGAAAGCAACCCTTCAACGGTCCGCGTCTTTGACCGCGGTGACTGGTACACGGCCCACGGGACTGATGCCGAATTCATCGCCCGCACCGTCTACAAAACCACGTCGGTCCTCCGAATGCTGGGCCGCAGCGAGACCGGCGGTTTGCCATCGGTCACCATGAGCGTGACTGTTTTTCGGAATTTCCTCCGCGAGGCACTCTTCCGGCTGAGCAAGCGTGTCGAGATCTGGGTGTCTGGCGGGAGTGGCAAGGGCCAGTGGAAATTGGCAAAGCAGGCGAGTCCCGGCAACCTCCAGGACGTTGAGGAAGAACTAGGTGGTGCCTCTGGCGCGGATATGGACTCGGCACCCATCATCCTCGCGGTCAAAGTCTCTGCCAAATCCTCCGAGGCGAAAAACGTCGGTGTTTGTTTCGCTGATGCGAGTGTGCGCGAGCTTGGGGTCAGCGAGTTCCTCGATAATGACGTCTATTCCAACTTCGAGTCCCTGGTCATCCAGCTCGGCGTGAAGGAGTGTATCATCCAGGCCGACGGATCCAAGAAGGATGTCGAGCTCGCCAAGCTGCGGGCAATTGCTGATACCTGTGGGATAGCAATCACGGAGAGACCCGCGGCGGATTTTGGGACCAAAGATATCGAGCAGGATTTGACGAGGCTGCTACGTAGTGAGCGATCTGCCGCAACGTTACCGCAGACCGAACTGAAGTTGGCTATGGGCGCGGCGGCTTCGTTGATCAAGTACCTGGGCGTCATGTCCGATCCGACCAACTTCGGTCAGTACCAGCTTTATCAACATGACCTCTCGCAGTACATGAAGCTGGATGCGTCCGCTCTGCGAGCCCTCAATCTCATGCCCGGCCCCCGCGATGGGTCGAAGAACATGAGTTTGTATGGTCTCCTGAACCATTGCAAGACACCCGTCGGGGGCCGACTCCTCGCTCAGTGGTTAAAGCAGCCGCTCATGGATCTCGCGGAGATCGAGAAGAGGCAGCAGCTCGTGGAGGCGTTTGTCGTGGATACGGAACTACGGCAGACCATGCAAGAAGAGCATCTACGGGCTATCCCTGACCTCTACCGGCTGGCGAAGCGGTTTCAACGAAACATGGCCAACTTGGAGGACGTAGTCCGCGTCTACCAGGTAGCCATTCGCCTGCCGGGCTTTATCCGCAGCTTTGAGAATGTCATGGATGAACAATATCAGACCGCACTAGATGAACAGTACACGTCAAAACTGCGGCATCTGTCCGATAGTCTTGCCAAACTCGAGGAGATGGTGGAAACTACCGTTGATCTCGAAGCCTTGGACAATCACGAGTTCATCATCAAGCCAGAATTCGATGAGAGCCTCCAAGTCATCCGGAAGAAGCTGGACAAGCTCCGGAACGATATGGACGTGGAGCATCGGCGCGTGGCGCGGGATCTCAACCAGGAGATGGACAAGAAACTCTTTCTCGAGAACCACCGCGTCCATGGATGGTGCTTCCGATTGACTCGTAACGAGGCTGGGTGTATCCGCAACAAGCGGGAATACCAGGAGTGCTCCACGCAGAAGAACGGGGTCTACTTCACGACCTCAACTATGCAGGCACTACGGCGAGAGCATGACCAGCTCTCGGCTAACTACAACCGCACACAAACGGGGCTCGTCCACGAAGTCGTCAACGTTGCCGCTTCGTACTGCCCCATCCTTGAGCAGTTGGCCGGCATCCTGGCACATCTGGACGTCATTGTCAGTTTCGCACATGTGTCCGTCCACGCTCCCACCGCGTACGTCCGCCCGAAGATGCACCCGCGCGGGACTGGAAATACCATCCTCAAGGAAGCCCGGCATCCGTGCATGGAAATGCAGGATGACATCTCGTTCATCACCAATGACGTCTCTCTTGTGCGAGATGAATCTTCCTTCCTCATCATCACCGGACCCAACATGGGTGGTAAATCCACCTACATTCGGCAGATCGGCGTCATTGCGCTCATGGCTCAGATCGGATGCTTTGTGCCCTGCACGGAGGCCGAGCTGACCATATTCGACTGCATCCTCGCCCGTGTGGGAGCCAGTGACTCTCAACTTAAGGGGGTATCGACGTTCATGGCCGAGATGCTCGAGACCGCCAATATCCTCAAATCTGCGACTTCCGAATCTCTGATCATCATCGACGAGCTGGGCCGTGGCACGAGCACCTACGACGGGTTTGGTCTCGCGTGGGCTATCTCGGAACATATCATCACAGAGATCCGATGCTTCGGTCTCTTCGCGACGCATTTTCACGAACTCACCGCGCTCGCAGACCGATACCCGCGCGCGGTCAAGAACCTTCACGTAGTCGCGTTCATCGGTGATGGAAGTGAGGAAGGGGGCAAGAAGAAGAAGAGGGAAGTCACGCTTCTGTACCGCGTCGAGCCTGGCGTCTGCGACCAGTCCTTTGGTATCCATGTGGCGGAACTGGTCCGCTTCCCCGAGAAGGTTGTCAACATGGCGCGGCAGAAGGCCGAGGAGCTGGAGGATTTCACGTCCACGACATCTGGACAGCAGCAGAAGACCCCTGCCCCGAACTTGGACGGGTACACTCAGGAAGAAGTGGAGGAGGGAAGCGCGCTGCTGAAATCGATGCTTCTCAAGTGGAAGGCCGAAATCGAGGCTCCCGGGAAGGAGAACATGACTGCGGAGGAGAAACGCCAAATCATGCGAGATCTGATCAGGGCGGACGAAAAATTACAGGCAAACAAGGTGTTTCAGGGTATCAAGGCTTTATAAGGGCGGGTTTCTGATTTATTCTGTTGATCGGCTATGTGCATGTATACATAAGTATCAGCTTGGTTCGGGATAGTTGTCTACGGCCATGGTAGTAGCATAGTAAAATAGTATGTAATTATAAATTAATGAGAAACAGTCATCCTTTTTTCTTTCCATTTTTTTCTCGTCTCTTGCATTCAGTTTCATTCAGTCCTGTAATAATATACCAGAGTGTTTCTGTGGCTTAACTTTCACCTCGGGATCCGTCACGTGTCGACAACTGGCCATTGCGATTGCAGCGATGACCGACACGGTCCAGACTCAAACCCCAGTAAACCAACCTAATCATCATTATTCCAATGTTTCCCCCTGATCGGTCCCCTTTCGGTGAAGTTTCAGTCGCATACCTACGAGGAGGGCTCTTCTACCCTTTGATGCCATCGTTGAACTGACGACCCTTTTTCCTCCCCGCAATCGATTAGGAGTATACTGTACTACACGACGCGACCGCACCGCATTTCGAAGGATAAACCGCGGCTCCGTTCTGAGCACACCCACACGAACTATTCTATTAGCCATCGCTAGACGACCGTAATTCCTCCCTCGATATGATTGCTCCGCCAACAATGTGCCAGCGATAGATTGCGCTTTGAAAAGAGAGAAAAAAAATTAGAGTCGCCGGGACACAGAAAAAGAACCGAACGAAGCTGGACAGAATCCGTTGAGATTGTGAGAAGGATTCATGCATCCTTTTTCCATCCTCACTCTCGGAATCTTCGTAGCGGGCTACATCACCGCGAGGTGGGACTTGGTGACTCGTCTCTACGAATTGGCTATTTTCGCGTGGGATCACGGCGTTGTTGTACGTGTTATCAGCTGAATTTACTATGGCTTTGTTATACTGATATCCTCTCCTTGTTGCGATACAGACCCGAACTGCAAAGGGGTTCGTGCTCCTTTCCTTCTTCTTTTTCCTCCTGATTATCCCTCTCAATCACCTCGCGACGCGGGAGATCAATCTTGTAAGAGGCTCTCTTGCCCTTTCTTTTTTCTCTGCGACATACTGATTTGCCGGTGAATTGTCATTTTCTAGCATCCCCGCGTCGTTCATCAAGGTATATCTGCACGAGAAGAGTTACGCCGTCGTGGTTCCTTCTAAGGAGGGACAAATTGGGGGTTGCGCAGGACAACTAGAAGGATGACAACATGCTCATGAGTGATGGATTGCTGCGCGTGTTTTGGCCGAATGATCTTCCCCGCTCGACGGCGCCGGGGGTGATTGTGGGATGGCGCAATTCGGAATTGGATTTGTTTGTCCTCAGCGTGCTGGAGGATGTCGAGGTTGGTTGCCCTGGTCTAAGGATGGCAATTAGAATCTCGTTTACGTGACACTAACTCTGTCAACCAGCCTCGAAGTGTCGAAAATGCTCTGCGCGCTGGGATCTTATTCCGCAATAGCCCACACCCTATCTCCCAGATATTCACACTCTGTGGGAGGTCGGCGATGCACGTGTTGGGCTCAACGAACCCTCCCGAACCGCCGACTGCTTTCAATCCATCCCATCTCTCGGTGACCACGAGTCCTTCATGCAAGGTTCCGCGCATTTTCTGCCCGCCAGAGACAGGTATTTCGGTGCAGATCATCATGTTCGACCGTCCACATCCGACGAGAATGCAGTATATGTCTCTCGAGCCTATATCCTTGGCCTTGGCTGACAAACAACAATCCACTGCGGAGAGGGACGAAGCTGTCGCTGATAGCATTGATGCAGAGGAAGAAAGGGAAAAGGCGCGATCACGAAAACTGGTTGAAAAGTTGAAGTTTCACACGGTGGTCCGGCATGTGCCTTCGCCCAAAGAACTCGCCCTCCCCATGATTTTGAACCAGGTCAACTGCGCCTTTGAGATGGGTAAACTTATCGAGAAGAATAGCAAATTGATCGGGACCCGTCCTAAGAGGAGCATGAGTGTGAGCGAACGTGTCGTCGAGTCTGCGACAACCCTCTGGGATTTCTTCGTCCTTGGTGTTGCCTACGTGTTTTGGCAATGGCTCTGGCCCGTCATCACGAGGTGTTTCGTGATCGGCCTCGTCTGCCACCGCGCCATTGCCGAGATCATCCTGCGCATCCTCGAATGGCGAGCCCGGCCCGACGCCGCTGCCCTGAAAGATATCTCCGCCACGGCGCAGCAGGTAGATATCCGGCTACAGCAATTCTGCTACTGGCCTATTCAGTATATGAAGCTACGACAGAGAAAAGATAACTGGGAGAGCGTCACCACCAGCCACCCAGACTATATTCGATTCTACAACAGCTTGTGGCTGGTTGCCAACGACGTGATTATCGGGATCGCTCTGGGTTCATACATCATCGATAACGCCAACTGGGTGGCCTATCAGATCGACCATATCATCAGCGGCTGGACCGTAGAAGGTTTGCAGCGCACCATCTCCTGGCTCATGGGTTGGCCGGCAGGGTTGAAGCTCAACAATGAGCTGGCAGCCTTTCTGGGCGACTTGTTTCTGTGGGTCATTGAGCATTGGGCAGGTGAGTCTTTTAAGTCAGACGTGACGTTCATTTCTGACATTTTCTGGTTAAGGCTGCATTGCGAATCTACAACCCTACCTTCCCCACTTAATATACATAATCGGATGCTCCAGTTTTGCCGGCGCCAGCATGCCTATTGCCCTCTTCTCCGACCTCCTTTCGATTGTCACCATCCATATCTATTCCTTTTACATCGCTTCCGCACGCATCTTTAATTGGCAGCTCAGCATTATCATATCCCTGTTTCACCTGTTCCGGGGGAAGAAGCGAAACGTTCTGCGCAACCGAATCGACTCGTGCGACTACGATCTCGACCAGCTGCTGCTGGGGACGATCCTGTTCACGGTGTTGTTCTTCCTGCTACCGACGGTCATTGTCTTCTATCTCGCGTTCGCCTCGGCGCGGATGTTGATCATCTCCTTAAAAGCGATCCTCGACACGTGTCTGGCGTTCTTGAATCATTTCCCGCTGTTTGCATTGATGTTGCGCGTGAAGGATTCGAGACGGTTACCAGGTATGTCATAATCAACAAATGTGCTTCTGATAGACTATGGGCTTTTCTCATCGCAAGTTTAGGTGGTATCCATTTCGAATTGCGGGAAGAATACGATAAGACAGCACCGTCGAATGACAAAGATTCCGGGCCCGCCGTGATATCTTATATTTATCTTGACGTATGCGCCCCCCTGTCCTACATAAACTTTGTCCAAACTTGGTCCCCTTCTAACAGACTTTTTGATATAGTCTATCCCCCTCCCGCTCCGCGCCATGTTCGACCAGTATTTCCAACTTGCTCACCGTCTCCGGAAACACTACCTTTCGCCCAGTGTCATCCTGTGCCTGGTGACCGGCCGCTTCGTACCCCCGATCCACCGCCGCAACCTGTACAGCATGCAGTACAGCATGTTGCCAGCCCGTCGCGCCGGGATGATGGAGGTGTGGACTCTGCTGACGGAGAAGAGGAGCAGTGCAGGAAGTAGCGGAGCTAACTCCGTCCTCGTCGGTAACGGCGGAGTCATGGGAAACGGAGGGATCAAGGTCCCCAGTGGGTTCGGAACCGGAGGCAGTCGGCGAGGGCATCGATGAGCATATGAATATGTATATACGTATATTTAATGAAAGGGTGATAGATTATTAATAATTAATACTCGATGAGTTGAGATATTAGGTGACGTCTTAATTAGGGTCTGTGTTGAGTTTAGGGAGTTTGTAATCTAGCTGCTGTGAAGCCAGCAGCTACTCAAGACAAGCCTAATTTTCTGACCTTCTCCCATATTTCTTATTTATTCTTCTCATGTATGTACTGTATATACTTAGGTAGGTTGTTAGTCTCCCTTTCAATATAACATGATGTGAGCACCTTCATTTACACGTTGACAATCAAATTACATTAGAGCATTTCTATCCATATCCATAATTTTATTCTCAACCATGGTGCAAGGCGTCAAGGCGAAGTTCGTTTTCCCCTTTTTTCCCCTTCCCCTTGCTACATACAGGGAAAAAAAAAATCAAAAGGAGGAAACGAACGAAAAGCTGTCCAGGGTGAATAAAGGTTGAGAAAAAGCAGTGGATGTTTGTACTTCATCCTTGTCTCCAGCAATAGTATACATACCACGCTCGTTTCTTCCCAGAGTTGCTCTCAGAACCCTCAATCACAGGATGGAGAACAGGGGAAGGAAGTATCCATAGCCCAAATTTGAAGGAAACTTCGAAAGCCCTGAGTCCAAAATGGCGATTTATTCCGGCAATGTGCTCTATTGGTAGTACCATCAGGGGAGAAACTATACTCAAAAGCCACTGCTGTGGAGGTACTCCACGATTGTTGAGAACTGTCAAGCCCACAATGATAAATTCCTCTTGGCAGCTATATTCACAAGCGCTGTTGAGCAGAGAGACCATAGCGGCAGTTTCAGTTCGGCATACATAAAAGATCACGAGCACCATTGACTGCCTTTCATCCTTGTTTCTGGATTCACGCATGCAACCAAGCCCTGCTTTCAACAAGACTTTCACGCAACTTGTTCGTTGTCAACACAATTCCCAGTTACAGTCTCACTGCAACTCGCCATCAATCCCTTCCTTCATTCACGTGCAGAGTCACCACAACCAAGCAAAGCAAGCAAGTAGAGCAAACATGACTCACGGAACGTGGACAGAAGAAAATGAAGCATACATCATCGCCCTCAGGATGGGTACAAAGCTGGACTGGCGCCGCATCACAGCCGACTTTCGAGCCACATTTAACACCGAGGCGGTCAGCAAGGATATCGAGTCTCGCTGGAACAAGGGCCTGAAGGATAGTCCGAGAGCGTTGGCGGTGGACCATTTCCGTCATACGGGTTTCCTTCCCATTGATAATGAGCGTGATCTCGATATCATTTTGCGGACGATCATTATTCTGTCTGCATATCCCAAGGAAGATAGAGTGTTTTAGAAAGCTTGCGTCGAGGTGAGAAGTCTCCGGTTTCCATTGGCCTTTTTTCTTCTTTTTCTTCCTTTTTTTTCTTTTCTTTTTTTATTTCAAACAGAAGACGACTTGGTCAGTCGTTAACCCTTGTCCAAAAGTTGAGAGGAGAGTCTTCCATGTTTCGAGCATCATCATCATACATGATACAACATCGACAGATTCACCGGTGAACGCAAGAGGCAGCATGCTACCCCCTTTTTAGGTACTCGGCATCGCTTTCCTTACTGCCTTTCTTGGCTTCTTCGAGCATCGTATCAATACCCCTCTCTTTGAGCGCTTTCTACACAGTCCGTGAGCGGGATATTTCAGGCGAGAAGAGGAGCAGGTACATACACTCAGGCACTTCTTGTACTCCTTGAAAAGATCTGCACACTCATCTTCAGTGATGCCGCGCAGGTATTCTGTTCACAGATTAGGCTATGTCTCTTTCTTGTCTTATTCGCATAGAGAAATGAATGGATGACATACTCTCGCTGTACCACTTGAGGAAACATGTATCATATTTCCTGCAAGGAATGTCAGACCATGTCATGCAGATTAGATAGGTAGCACGTCAGGATGCCAAGTACTCTTTGATGTTGTTGCATTCTGGGGCGAGAGAGGCTGCCATGATGCAAAAAGGTTGGCCTTGGAGGAAGCAAAGTAAGGCCCCTTAATGCCCAGGAGGGAGATGCACCGCTGGCTTAAGAATTGATTCCTTTACTGGTCTCTACGTGAATATGCCATAGGACTTGAGAGAGTGACGGAGATAGCAATCCTGGTTGGCTTGTTCTGTCACTGCCTGGCTGATTGCGCTAACCTCTTTGCGTTAGAACGGTGATAGACCTACCGCCGGCCTCACATTTGTCCGATAGGGCAGTTTGTGCCGCTTAATTTATCAGTCTTGCGATAATCCATCAATCCCCGTGTAACTGTCTTTGCGATCAAGGGAAAGCTCGCCACTTCAGCAGACTGCACGCGTCTGCGGAGCGGGCTCTTCACCTCAGCATCCTCCTATCTTTCTTTTTATTTTCGAGCCTGATCTGGGGCGCCAGACTTGGTTTTGCCATTTGCCGTCCGTCGCAATGGACATTGCGGCAGAATTTTCCTCGTTCCACGAGCAGGTCACCTCCAAGCTCGTCCAGACCACTCGCACTGTCGCGCAGCTTTCTTCCGAAGATGTCAACTTCCACCGTTCATCTAGCAGCAAATTCGCCGATTCTCTTGACGAACAGAGCAACCGTCTTCTGTCTCTGACCTCGTCGCTGTTAAAGGTCGCGACCGCCGGTACCGATGTCAAGGCACCGGTTCTGCGAAATGAAGACTCCGTCGAAGACAATTGGCGTGGGGTGGTGGATGTGATTGACAACCTGCTGGAAAAGGCCGACGCGTGCTTGGACGAGTTTACGGGGATCATCAAGAAACTGAGTCCTTCTCAACAAGCGCAGGGCCAGCCGGTGGCAGACAAGGCTACCCCGTCCAAATTTCCCAGCATCTATAACTATGGACCTTCCAAGATCCCGAAACCTCAGTTGCAGTTTGCGCGCGCTCCAGACAACACAGATGTCTCGCCGTTTCGTCCGCTTCTGAAGACCAAGCCGCATGCCATTGTACCCTTGGAGGAGTCCTTGCAACTAGTTGAGTCGGACTCACAGCCTGCATAGTGCGTGGATCCATAATTGACTGAGATAATATTCTGTGTATTCTGACAAACGCACAGCTACAGGAACCCGTATGAAACGGAGATTCGAGCTGCCAAGTATCCTCCCTCCACATATGTTGCTTCACCTCCGATTGACTATTGTCCGTTCGAATCGACGAAGGCGACATGGGTTGATACCCTGGAAGGTGTCTCTGAGATGCTTGCTGAACTCAAGTCAGCGAAAGAGATAGCCATCGATCTGGAGCATCATGACGTCCATTCGTATCATGGTCTGGTGTCGCTAATGCAGATCAGCACACGAGACAAGGACTGGATAGTTGATACGCTCAAGCCATGGAGAGAGGAATTGCAGCAGTTGAATGAGGTTTTTGCAGACCCGAACATTCTAAAAGTGCTACATGGCTCGTCCATGGATATCATCTGGTTGCAACGCGATCTGGGTCTCTACGTGGTGGGCATGTTTGACACCTACCACGCCGCTGTTGCTCTCGGATATCCGAAAAGGAGTCTCAAGTTCCTTCTCAACAAGTTTGCCAATTTCCAAGCCGACAAGAGGTATCAGATGGCGGATTGGCGGATTCGTCCACTGCCGTTGGAGATGTTTAATTATGCCCGATCGGACACCCACTACCTCCTTTACATCTACGATCACCTGCGGAATCAGCTCCTGGAACGCTCTACGCCCGAAAGCAACCTTGTGGACTACGTGCTTGAACAGTCCAAAAACGAGGCACTCCAGAGGTATGAACGGCCGGTATACGATGCAGAGACAGGCCAGGGGCCAGGAGGCTGGTATGACTATCTCACCAAAACTCCTGTCCCCCTTAGCAAAGAGCAGTTTGCGGTGTTCAAGGCTGTGCACCAGTGGCGTGACGAGGTAGCTCGGGGCGAAGACGAAGGCGTACAATGTGTGTTTCCAAAGCACGTCCTGTTTAAGATTGCCCAGACGATTCCACTGGACAAGGGAACGCTTTTCAGGACGATCTCTCCCGTGACGTTGCTCGTCAAAGAGAGGGCAGACGAACTCCTAGAAGTCATCAAAGCCGCCAAGATTGCAGGCGCTAATGGTCCGGAGTGGCGCGATGTGGTCAAGCCGACAAAGACGGCAGTTGTTGCAACGCAAGCAATTCCGAAGGTCACTCCTGCAGCAGTCGATAAAGAGTTGCCAATCCCTGCTGAGGAAGAAAAGGAGGAGGCCTTGGTTTCGGCTGGCCGGGCTGAAGTATCTCAGTTTTGGGGAAGTGCCCTGCAACAGTATGAAGCTCCAGCTGTTCCAATGGCATATTCCCTGGCCGCTTCCGCAGAAGCTCTACGGCTTTCCCTTCCTCTACCACCCATGCCGATGACGGTCTCCGAAGCCCGCGAGAAGCTCGGAAGCGCACAAACGGCCACTCCACAGCCCGCCCCGGCAGCCCAAACACCTGCAGAACCAAAGAGCAACGAGATCTTCACTGTCAAGGAGATTGCCGGCAGACGCAAGAGGAAGATCAGCAAAGCGGATGAAGAAGACCATTCCTCGGAAGAAAGTGAGGGAGAGTCTTCGGATGCGGATTCTTTGGAGCAGCAGCAGAAGCCTTCGAAGAAGTCCCGCCGGGAGGCTGTCCCCAAGAAGCCATCATCAAAGCAGGAGGGTCAGGACTCGACACCGTTCGACTACACCAAAGCGCCGTCCGTCCTGCACGCGCAAGCCGATCCGACAACGGGTGGATTGCCCTCGAACAAGTCAAAGCAACCATTTAACCCGTATGCCAAGGCGCTCGACGCACCAAGTGGCCTGCGCAAGGCAAAGAGAGATACCGGAGGGAAGACTTTTACGTTCACAAAATAGTAATCCGTGATTCTTCTCGTGCGTTTTTCCTTTCCCTTGTACTGTATGTATGATGGGCATGGCATGGTGTAGTTTGATTGATACCCGATGTGTATGATGGTGTACTGTATACACACTGTAGACAAAATAATAAAATGGTTTGTCGGAAGAAGAAGTAGAAACGACACCTCACAGTATCTGCTGAAAGTATGGGGTATTTACCCAGAGGCAAGGCATCGAGGTTGGTAGAATTAGCGTTTCCTCGGATCCGGCGCCCTTGTCTGTCGCCTCTATCATGGGTTACAGCCAACAGTATCATCAATGACCGTGTTTCTGTTTCTGTTTCTGTTTCTGTTTCTCCATGCTAGGCTCCAGTCTTGGTACATACCTAACTGTATGTACTGTAGATCTGCTCTGGTATTCGTATCAGCTGCGCTTGCTTACTCACTCACTTGCGAATTGCTTTTCTATAGAGAGAGAAGAAAGAGAGAGAGAAATTTCGCTCCAAGAATGGATCTATCCGCATTTCTTGTGAAATCCATATGAGACATATGATATACATAATATATCGAACTAGATCTGAGGTAGTGTACTGTAGGTACCTAGGTAGGTAGTTTCCTTGTTAAGCAGTCAGTTTCTTCTAACCATTTAATATAATATTATTTATCTTCTTGAGGCCTGGAAATCCAGCACCTTTCCTTCCCTTCATCTTAATAATAACAATGTTAGCAATATTAGCAATTTGTTGAGTTCGTACAGACTTAGAATACGGAGTAGAGTCGACTTTATAGTCATAATCCTGGCTTTGATTTATTTAGAGAGAAGCCTGCCTTAAAAGAGGTCCATGACTCAATAATACCGGATGTTCCGTTCGGGTATAAGCCGATGAAGGCCCGAAAGCCGAAGACAACCTTAGCCGGCACCGCTAGTGTAGTATATATAATAGCCTTGTAAGTTGCCCCCGCCCAATAACCCTAATAATTGGGTTATTGAAGGGTGAATGGTATTTTATATGCCATAACAAAGAGAAAAAAAAATGAAAAGAGGAGAAGAGAAATAGAATTGGGTAATAAGGGATTAAGGTGCTCCATTTTTCTTTTTTTTTTATTTTCTTAACGATCTATCCTACTCCGTAATCTATCCTCTATCATCGTGATGAGTCATGACCATGGCTGCGAATTGCGTCTCGACACCAACTCCAAACCAAGGAGGCAATGCAGTGGAGATTCCACTCTCTAGGGAGATTTCTGCTGCTCGTTCTCCTGTTGTTATTAATAATAATAATGATGATGATGCGAGCCACAGACTTCAACAAGACGTTGATATGAGCACGGCAGACAACAGGTAAAGGTTGCCCTCCTTTCTTTTTTCTTTTTTCTTTTTTATTTTTTTTTTGCCTCTTCTGCTTGAGTCATCACTTCTGACGGTCTTCTAGGAGATCAATCTTAGTTGTTGTTGCTGCATTCGCCATCATGTTCACCAGCTGCGGTATCAACTTCGCGTTTGGCGTCTATCAAGAACTCTACGAGAGCATGTCCAGCTCTGCCGAGAAGAATCCCTTCACTGGCGCCACGCCCGCCCAGATCGATCTGATCGGGACCTTGGCCATTTCCCTGATGACGCTGGGCGCCCCCTTTGCGTCCGCATGGTGCAAGTCCTACTCGCCACGGACGATCACCTTCGCCGGCGGCGTGATGTTTGCGCTTTCCAACGTCCTCGCGTCGTTCGGCCAGCGGCTGTGGCATTTCATCCTGACTCAAGGCGTCCTGCTCGGCTGTGGGGTGTGCCTGACTTATATTCCCGCCATGACCGTTGCGCCAGGGTGGTTCACGACTCATCGCGGTCTGGCGATTGGCATTGTCTCCTCGGGCACGGGTGTGGGAGGAGTGGCCTGGGCTCCGCTGCTGCGATATTTAAACAACCGTATAGGTTTTCGCGACACGCTTCGTCTCACCGGAGCGGTCTCGTTCATCTTGCTCGGTGCCTCTGCCACGGCTCTCACGTGGGCACCGACCTTTGAACGGCGTGCCCGTCTTGAAACGCAGACTTCTCGAACCCGCTTTCTGGTTCCCCTGGTCGATTGGCGAGTTGCACGGACTCGCAAGTTTATGGCGCAGTGCATCTCGGCCGCCTTGCAAGGATCTGCATATTATGCACCCGTGTTCTTTTTCTCTGCCTACGCGCGTAGTTTGGGATACTCCGCTGCAGCCGGAGCGACCTTCATCGCTGTGTCAAACGGTGCATCTGCGGTTGGCAAGATCATCATAGGCCACATGGCGGATCGTCTTGGCCGGCTCAACACCCTCCTCTTCACGACGTTCGTCAGTGCCGTCACTGCACTCGGCTTGTGGCTTCCGTCGACTCTCTCTGGCGGTGATCGGGACGGAAAGGGCCTTTTCGTTGCTTTCGCTATCTTATATGGCATTTTTGCCGGCGCGTATATCAGCTTGTTCCCAACGGCGCTGGTAGAACTCTTCGGCGTGCAGCATTTTGCCAGCGTCAATGGGTTCTTGTACATGGCCAGGGGGTTTGCGGCGCTCGTCGGAACTCCTGTCGCGGGAGTTCTCATTAGGGGGAGTGGAAGTGGAGGCGCCCAGGGTATGGGGGCAGCGAAAGCTTATGAGAAGACGAGCATTCTGATCGGAGCGCTTCTGGCTGCTGCCACTGTTGGAGTCGCATGGATGAGAATTGAAGCTGCCATCAGCGGTAACAATAGACTAAGATGGAAAGCTTGATGCCGGCCATGATGCATAGGAATCCTACCTACTTAATGAGATAGGACTCTGAACTTGACCATATCCTCCATATATTGGAAGTCGACACTAAATCGAATTCTTGCGGAGAGTTGTGCGGAGCAGCAGAACGATGAAGAGTGGACATATAACTGCATATAACTGTTGCATTTTGGTAGTCGAAGCGAACTGTCACGGGACCTGACGACGGAACTCAAAGGGAAGGAGACATGGAGGCATTGTTATCTCTCCGGAGGCAGATGACGATCCCTGAGAATTGTGGGAGTCGATCTCAACCATCCTGGAAGAGACAAAGGATCTCATCATCATCAATCGCATCATTCGAACTTCTTACTCCTGTAAGTGAAAGATATTGTTTTGCTGTTCTATTCTTCTCTTGCTGTGTTACCGGGGATATTTGTTTATAAGTATTTCTAACTGCGCATCCAAGTCTTGTATTGTATGATATGGTCGTAAATAATAATTCCGGGAAAAGTTTATCTATCTATATTTTTCTTCCATAGACAGAATAGAAACCAGGCAGAAGGGGACATTATGTATCCGCTATTCAAGAGAAATTAAATGGCGCAAATCCAAAGGTTATCCAAAGAAAAAGAAGAAGAAGAAAAAAAGTAATACAGAGTACAAAAGAGAAAGATTGTCGGGTTGTCCAGGGAGTTGTTTAACTCGGGCCGAGCGAGAATCGGAGACTCGGAGACTCGGCGTTGCTGTCCAAAGTTGGATTAGGTAGAGTGGAGAGCTTCGCTCTTTCCGAATTGGGTTTCGCTGACATTTCCCCTTGCCGTAACCGGAGGTGCCAAGGCCCAAACGTGGCCGGTGGACCCTCTATGGAGAGCTCAAAACTGACACTAAAATTTAGCGCCCGCGGTGGTCCCGTGCACGTTGAAGTCGACTCCCGACTCCCGAATTCCGACCTCTTTATTCGGCAAATCAATCAGGAGGAACCATATCCGGACTGACCAATCAGACTGAGCGAGAAGTCCATTCCCTAGATACGTAGGTATGTACCTGGTACGGAGTATTAGAAGGAGCTTATCTTCCTTGCTGACATGTGTCATGTTATATCTTCATCATTAACTGAACCGAGTGGGATAGACATGCGCAAGTGAGCTTAATTAAGCTAAAGAAGCGCCACGGCAACATCGGCGAGAACAACCTTAAGATAAGGAAATCCTTGGAGGTACCTCCTATAGTACTATACATACAGTACTATTAGAATTATACCTAGGTATAATACTGTACTATTAACTCGATGAGAATCCGCTTTCGCCTGTTGGGGATAATATCAAGAGCCAACTTGACGTGATTTCCTGATAATCATCATGGCTTCCACCAGTTATGGACAATATTTTTATAGACTTTCGGCCAGTCCCTGCCTTTGCTGATTGCTAAGGCTGGAGTCATTAGTGCTCTGTCAATACAATATACTGTACTATATAAATGCCTCCTCAGTTATCTGCCAGCCAAGAAAAATAATAGTCCAGGCTGATAAGTCAAATATATATATATATTATTGCTCCGTAAACGGGACTCAACTCATGTGACTTAAAATGGCAACCAAGAGATGCCATTTGTGGAGGCCGCTAAAAAAAAAATATCATGTCCATTGACTGCACGACGGAGCAACTCTGCTCGATCGCAGACCCTAGCTTGGTTTAGATATTACTGTGCGGGTTTGACCTCGTCGATGGACTTCATCCTGATGAGGCTAGCACACCCGAGGAAGGAGGCGATAGCGCATATGTAGGTTCAACTAGATAGACATGGAGAAAAATTCCTGCTACGAAATATCGCAGCTGCCAATCAATCCCTAATAAGGTCCTGTGATCCCTTTTGGAGTTTCTGTCCTTCGAAGAAAAAGCTTGAATTACATCTATACAAGGAGAGAAGTTCCCATTTGCGCGCTGTGCTTTGATGTGCTACAGAAGTTCACTTTCTCCTGTTCTCAACATACAAGGAATGAAGGTGATTAAATAGCAGAGCGATATACTATAATACCGGCTTACATCTCCTCAATCAAGTACTTTGAATTTTTCCTCCAGTAGCTGTGTCATAGATTGTATTTCCTAAGTATGGTGTTTCAGGATAATATTAAAACATCCAGCTTATGCCCGAGAAAGGATATGAAGCAGATGCAATAATGATGAAAAGAAGACTAAACAAAGAAAGAAGAAAAGAAAAGAAAGAAAATGTTGGAAATTATATTTAAGATAAAGGTATTTGGTTAGGATAATATGATGGATGCGGGGTTAGGAGGGTCGACTATGGTCATAATCTTGCCCAAAGTTCCAGTTTCCAACAGTAACCAAGCTCAAAGAGCAGCACTTTCAATGTCGACGTCATGTCACTTCCCTGTCTTACAGTCTACCCACTCCGTAATAGCGCTATCGAGGTATGGTCCGTAAGTGGCTGGCATTCGTCTTACGCACCTCAAGTTGCTTTGACAAGGGTCAGCAGGTAGTGAGCTATCTAACTAGTTAGCTACAGTAGCGTGACACCCTTAAACAAGGCAGGAAAAGTTCTTTAGAAAAAGAATGATCATCATTGACTTCCGCTTACTAACTACTGTAAGAAATCATAATATGCTGGCCTTTAAGTGTAGGTCGGACCCACTGGCCTGAGTTCAAGCGTTGAGAACTAAGTTCGTGGAGGTCAACGGCCACTGGCTGGTACCTGCGTCTGGGGCCCTTGGCATATCCAGTGTGATTAGGAATTATTAAGCCTCCACTAACTAACAACACTACCAGGGTCCAGGGACCTCAATCGATTAACTTACCAGAGAGGTACGGAGTAACAGGGAGAGGAAAGACTCCGAAGAAGAAGGAAAAAGCAAGCCAAACCGGTTGACAGGTAAGAAAGTGGGGAAGAGCAGCACTGACCCCAGCAAAACATGGCTTTGCTTGCTTTTTATTCCTTTGGTTTGTTGGATTTTCCCCATTGAATAGCTCTTCCCCCCTCTTTTTCTTTCCCCTTTTCTCTTCTTTGCTTGATTTGGCGTTTGCATTTGGTGCTACATGCCATTTGTAGGAGTCC
Organism: Rasamsonia byssochlamydoides; assembly: GCF_041956645.1. Lineage (NCBI taxonomy): Eukaryota > Fungi > Ascomycota > Eurotiomycetes > Eurotiales > Trichocomaceae > Rasamsonia > Rasamsonia byssochlamydoides. Next base: position 93,111 of record NW_027192473.1, on the reverse strand, counting down.
TACGAGTACAGAATTCTCTCTGTAAAGTTGCTCTCCAAAATTCCGTCGTGAAATTCTAGTCACGAGCACGACCACCACTTTCCATGGATTTCTAAGTAAGCCTAGGAAGAGACCAACTCTAAGACTTCCTTGGTTTAAGCTCCGGCACTCTCCGCCTGATATGCATGACTAGCGTCGAGGACGGCCTTAACACAGAAAAGAAAAGTCGCTCAGGGTGTGAGGGGGAAGAGAGGGGAGCATCACGATTGGAGCAACCACCCGGCCGCGATACCCGGGGTAGGCACCAAAAGCATGCCTCGCGTGAGACCAGCCAAGCTTCTAAGATTTTCATATCATGTAATACTCCGTAGGCCCTGGAGTCTAGTCTAGGTACGGCGTACGGTGACTCCGTAGAGAACAGCGTGCGTGACCGCATCTGTCAAACATGGGCTACACCGGCGGCGGGGGGCTCCCGGACTCCCCTTGCATCCGTCTGCATCACTTTGGCATGGAGTGCCGGCCGGGAAGCGTGACGAAGCGTCGCAAGAGAGTCGAAGACTCGAAAAGGAATTAACGGGCCCATCTTCTTGCAGAAATGCTTAAGCTGAATGCAGGTACTGTATGTATGTCATGTAGTACAGTGCAGTATTATTTCCGTCCTCGCCCCTCAGTTGCAAGACATTGTTCAGGAAGATCATGCCAGTAATCCGAAAAAAAGAAATCAAGGTTTAATAATGATCCGGATCTGATCATGTCTGGGATCATCCTGCCAGGGTCTGGGTGGGAGATCATCCTGGTCGGACGGATCGCTCCTGAGCCTGTTTCAAGATGAATGGCAGGTCCCGTGGTTCCTCGTACGATGCTAATAATTTCTGTTGACCACGACGTGACCACTCGAAAAGACAATAAGAAGAATATACCGAGTGCCAGTTCCGGTCGCCCAGTTTCCATTCCACCATTGTTGTTAAAAACCATCAGATCCATTCGTTATTATTGATTGACCGTTATCTTCTATCTTCTGCACTGTCGTTCCCCCTATCCTGTCCACCGCCAGGAACCACGGTGCCTGTCGTCCAGGGCTCCTGCCGCAAATCAGCGCTCTTTCCCTGTGCGCCCAGGACCCACCCGTCCCGTCGCGAAAGGGGAAGGGCCAACCCACCAACCCCTTGACCTTCGCCGGAGTCCTGACGCTGAACTTGAAGCAAATCCCTCCGTCGTCCAGTCAATCCCCTATTCTGATTGACTGGCCAACTAAATCCTCAGGCCCCCTCCCCATTTCCCAACCCCCTCCTGCCCCCCCGGATTGTTGCATGCATCTTCTTCTACTGCCCGCTTTCCCCCTCCTCCCTCTCTCCTCGTCCTCCAATCCGTTGGCTGCCGTCGTGTGTTCCTGGCCAGTGCTTAGTCCTGCATTTTCTGGACTCCTGCCGCGCTGTCAGGTCCCGTCCTCCCGTCGTCTCCTGTCCACCTGACGGCCCCGTCTTATCTCTCGCTGTTGCGGAATTCAACTCGGCCAACACATCACTCCCTCCTGCGACGCTTCTCCTCTCCCTCGTGGTTCGCCTGGATGCGATCAGCCTTGCTGCCCAGACCGCCCACGTTCTTGCGACATTGTTGAGCGATTGACCAATCGCTCCGCCATCCCACGAGTCCACTCTTATTTTTCCTATTTCTCTTCATCACTCGACGCACACTCGACTTGGTCCAGCGTACAATCACGGCCTCTCCAGCAACCCTCCCGCAGGGCTGTCGTTTCTACGGGGTGAATCGGGGGCGCCCATCTGGTCCAGAAAAAGAGGAGGCTACGATTCATCGGCTACATTGGTCTGTCTGTGTTGGGAGGGAAATCGGGGCTCGACGAGTTATCCCAGACCGCTGGTTTGTCATCACCACACGAAACGCGAGGCCAGTGCCGGAAATCTCCCATTAACCAACCCTCTTTCAGCGGTCCCGTCGAGGACATCACGTTTTTTTTTTTAAAAAAAAATTCGAGCGACGTGAGTAGTATACTCCAATGTCGGTGGCCACCATGCTCCAGCCGGCGTCGAGGGCCTCCAGGGCCTCGACGTCCTCCTCCTCCTCCTATCAACCCGTATCCCGCCAGAACACAATGTCTTCGCATGACACTCGATCCGTCCGCCAATCGAAGCGCATCTCGGTCACGGCGCTGTATCTGTCGATGTCCGCAAAGGACAAGGATCTTGAAATTTCCGACGATTTAGCAAAAGGTGCGTCCGGACTGGCTGCCATCTCGCTTGCATGGGGATATGGGAATTGACATGCTATCTCTCTAGCCCAAAAATACCTTCGCGAACTCAAGGCCAAAATCTCGTCGCAGTCGAAGAAGAACTTCGTCCTCGAAAAAGATGTCCGCTATCTGGATTCGCGAATAGCCTTGTTGATCCAGAATCGGATGGCATTGGAAGAAGTGGGTGGCTTCTCCGGTTTTCTTCTCTACGAATCCTCGGGAACTAATGCCTTACAGCAAAATGAAGTAGCCAGCCATCTCGAAGATAGCGTGGATCCCCAAGAGGGCTACTTTCCGAATGACGAAAAGACCCAGAAATATGGCAACCTTCTCTTCCTCCTCCAATCCGAACCCAAGCACATCGCTCATCTCTGCCGGCTCGTCTCCATGTCCGAAATCGACTCGCTCCTGCAGACGGTGATGTTCACGATCTACGGGAACCAGTACGAGAGTCGTGAGGAGCATCTCCTGCTGACCATGTTTCAATCCGTCCTGACATACCAATTTGACAACACGCCCGAATATTCGTCTCTTCTGCGTCAGAATACGCCCGTGTCCCGGATGATGACCACCTATACCCGTCGGGGTCCCGGCCAGACCTATTTGAAACAAGTGTTGGCTGACCAAATCAATTCCATCATCGAACTCAAGGATGTCGACCTCGAGATCAATCCCTTGAAGGTGTATGAGAACATGATCCGGCAGATCGAAGAGGAGACCGGATCGCTTCCCGAGCACCTGCCCAGATCCGTTACCGCCGAGGTGGCCGCGGAAAATAAAGAGGTGCAAGCGATCATCGAGCCCCGGTTGAAGATGCTGACTGATATCGCCAACAAATTCCTGACAACCATTATCGATGGCCTCGATCAGACTCCGTATGGCATTCGGTGGATCTGTAAGCAGATCCGAAGTCTGTCCCGCCGCAAGTATCCCGATGCGCAGGACCAGACCATCTGTACGCTGATCGGAGGATTTTTCTTCCTGCGGTTCATCAATCCGGCCATCGTGACCCCCCGTTCATACATGCTCATCGAATCGACGCCCACGGAGAAGCCGCGCAGGACGCTGACCTTAATCGCCAAGATGCTTCAGAACCTGGCGAACAAGCCGTCTTACTCCAAGGAGCCTTACATGGCCAAGCTGCAACCCTTCATCCACGAAAACAAGGAACGAGTGAACAAGTTCATGCTCGATCTGTGCGAGGTGCAGGATTTCTACGAGAGCCTGGAGATGGATAACTATGTCGCCCTCACCAAGCGGGATCTGGAGCTGCAGATCACGCTGAACGAAGTATACGCCACCCACGCCCTGTTGGAGAAACACGCCGATGCCTTGGCTGCTTCGGACCAGAATTCGCACCTGCACACCCTTTTGAAGGAGCTGGGACCTGCTCCGCCTCTAGTGCCCCGCAAGGATAACCGCACGATCAATCTGCCGCTGTTCAGCAAGTGGGAAACGTCGGTCGACGATCTGACGGCGGCCTTGGATATCACGCAGGAAGAGATCTACTTCATGGAGGCCAAGTCGACCTTTGTTCAGATCCTTCGTGCCTTGCCTCCCAACTCGTCCGTTCTTCGCCGGCCCCTCCGACTGGACCGGATTGCGGAAGCGGCTGCGACCCTGAAGAACGACGCCGTCATGGTCCGAAAGGGCATCCGCACGATGGAGCTGCTCAGCCAGCTCCAGGAGATGGGGGTCATCGATCGTTCGGACGACTTCAGCCTGCTCCGGGACGAGATCGAGCAGGAGCTGGTGCATCTTGGTTCCCTCAAGGAAAAGGTGTTGGAAGAAACCAAGCAGCTAGAGGAGGTGTTCCGCACCATCCGCGATCACAACGCCTATTTGGTGGGCCAGCTGGAGACGTACAAGTCCTATCTGCACAACGTCCGCAGCCAATCCGAGGGCAAGCAGAGGAAGCAGCAGAAGAACCAAGAACTCGGACCGTATAAGTTCACCCATCAGCAACTGGAGAAGGAGGGCGTGATCCGCAAGAGCAATGTCCCGGAGAATCGACGGGCCAACATCTACTTCATGTTCAAGAGTCCCCTGCCGGGCACTTTTGTCATCAGTCTGCACTACAAAGGTGAGTTTCTTTCTTTCTTTTCTTTTCTCGAGCTGGAACGTGCTAATGTTTTAATCCTAGGGCGTGCGAGAGGCCTGCTGGAGCTGGATCTGAAGCTCGACGATCTTTTGGAGATGCAGAAAGACAACCAAGAAGACCTGGATCTCGAATACGTGCAGTTCAACGTGTCCAAGGTCCTGGCCCTCCTGAACAAGCGCTTTGCACGGAAGAAAGGATGGTAAACGGGAGCATCGACGGCTTTGACGGCCTGGACGACAAGGTTCCAATTCTGCAGTCCGGGTCGCCGTTTCGCTCGAGTCCCTATGAGATGCCCTCTCGAACGCACAGCTCGATGAATTGATCATGAATACGACGGCTTTTTTGCTTTTGCAGCCACACGATACCCCTTCACGCCCGATCTGTTTGCCCTGTCTACGTTCCCTCACGGTCTGGACGACAGGGAGTTCTTTTCTTTTGCGCCATACTCCCATTGAGTTTTGCAGCCTTCTCGCCCTCCTTCCTCTTTTATTTTTCGTGTGTCATTGATTTTGGACGCCATTGTTTTTGTAAGTATGCTATCGTTTGATGTCTCATGGTGTGCGTCACCCACCCCCTTTTGGAGAGACGTGGTGGTCTGTTGATATCTCCCGAGGGTCCCACTCCGCTGGTTCGGAATGGTGGGCTTGGTCATTGTTTTGGTGTTGTTTCTTCCCCCGTGATGGATGGATACCGGTGGGAGTTCTTCAATTGTGTCTAGGTTTCTTGTCTTTTTGGTTTCTGTTCTTATTTATTTTTCTTCCTCCATGTTGATTTTCTTTTCTGGCTTATGCAATCCGGGGGCCGGTGTAGTGGCCCCGAGTCATGTAATCGTAGTTCTGGTAGGTTTTCTGGGTTGAGAGCAATACCCGTGGAGCTGTTCTGTTTGCTGTCATGATCGTCATGCGTTCGGTAGATCCGTATATTAGTCTGGTGGATATATAGCGTCAGACCGTCAATGTGTTTCCTCAGAATCCTCACCATCGTAATTAATTCATTTCTCTCTCCCTCGTCGAATAAACGCCACGTTGCGATTGGAGTAGCTGTGTCGACGCATTTCGTGGCTGTCCCGTGCCATCTGCACTGCCATGAGAAGTTACTCGATGTGGCTTGGCGATACAACAGTCAGCTACGTCACGTCGCCGGGGTCTGAGAGTTGGCAAGCTGCAGCGCACGGGGAAGAACAACGGGTGCGGGAAGTCGCAAAGCCACACCGACTACTGCAATCCCGCCCAGCCAATTTGCATCTGGTGAACTCCTCGTCTCTCGACAATATTAATTTTGACAGCTCCCCCCCTCCCCAATAGAGACCCCGCGGGCAATGATTCGTGTCCGTGTTGAGTAAACTTTCGCCTCCTCTCCACCCTTCCGCTAGGCCCAACAGGCGCGATTTTCCCTCCTCAGAGGCTTAGACGGACGCCGTCGCGCAACCCACCAGTCCCTACAGGAGCCAGCGCTATCAACCTGTCCCACTTCCCCCCAGTCCGCCATAAGCAGAAAGTGCACATCCACGCGAGATCAGACCGCACTTTTTCCTCCTGACCTCTCTCACTCCCTCTCCTTTCTCTTCCTTTCTTTCTCGAGACACGTATCTCTCTTCTCTCGGTTGCCTTGTGGCCTCCGGTTGCTTCAGGCCCGCCCTCTCCTCCTTCTGGTTGAACACCTGGCACCGAGCTCACCGACTCCAACGAGCATCAATTGTGTTATTTTGTCTTCTCATCGACCGAACCGTTGGCACTGAGCAGAGCAGTCATGGCTGAGACCGGATCCAAGCCCGCCAACCTCGACCCCAAGTACGACGACTATGACTTCCCGACGACGGCTCCCGAGGCGAAGCCAGGGCACCCCGGGCACACGACGCCCGAGCAGGATGCAAAGGTGGTTCAACTCCGCCAAATGCTCGAGCAGTTGGGATACACCGAGCGTTTGGACACTTTGACATTGCTGCGGTTTCTGAGGGCCCGGAAGTTCAATGTCGAGGCGGCCAAGACTATGTATGTGATATTTTGATTTGCTGCTGCCTCGAAACATTTTTACGCAGATGGCGTTGGAACCTTTTTTCCTCTACTTTCGCCATTATTACAAGACACTGACGAGGTGGCACGAATAGGTTCGTCGAATGTGAGAAGTGGAGAAAGGAGTTTGGAACGGACGAACTCGTCCGGAATTTCGAGTATACCGAGAAGGCTCAAGTGTTTGAGTACTACCCGCAATACTACCACAAGACGGATAAGGTGGGTTCTTTTACAATCGATCGTCTCTTTTGCAACACACGCTAATTCATTCTCGATTGTAATTAGGATGGGAGACCCGTCTACATCGAGAAGCTGGGCAAGATCGACCTCAATGCCATGTACAAGATCACAACCGCCGAACGGATGCTCCAAAACCTCGTGTGCGAGTATGAGAAACTGGCGGACCCCCGGTTGCCGGCGTGCTCGCGTAAGGCGGGCAAGTTGCTCGAGACCTGCTGCACCATCATGGACCTGAAAGGCGTGGGAATTACCAACGTCCCATCCGTGTATGGCTACGTTAAGCAGGCTTCTGCGATCTCGCAGAACTACTATCCGGAGCGTCTGGGCAAGCTGTACCTGATCAATGCCCCCTGGGGGTTCAGCAGCGTCTTCAGCGTCGTCAAGAGCTTCCTTGACCCGGTCACGGTGGACAAGATCAAGGTCCTGGGGAGTAACTACCAGAGTGAGCTTCTGGCCCAGGTGCCGGCTGAGAACCTCCCCAAGGAATTCGGCGGCACCTGCGAGTGCCCGGGCGGCTGCGCGCTCAGCGATATGGGCCCGTGGAAGGAGAAGGAATGGACCCGGCCGCCCAAGTGGGCTCGGGACGACGGTGTTGGGGCCAAGGAATCCGGCGCCATTCAGAACGAGGATGTCGGTATCCAGAAGCCAGCGGAGGGTCAGGCACCTGTGGCAGGCAGCGAATCTGCCGAAGCCGAGGCTGGCGCTGAGGTTGGAGCCGGAGCCAAGGCAATTGCATAGACTTCTTTTCTACAAATACTAGTTTACTCTTTTGGCTCTTCCTCTCTATCTCTTGTGTGTGTGCGTGCCTGATCAGTCGGACTACCCTTGAAGGCATGCCTTGCTTTATTATTTATCTTCATCATTTTCCCCCAAGTTACCAACACTCCAAATCAAAACCAAATATTTAATCACTGACTACCTAACCTAACCTACCTAATCCTTTTTTTTTTGGTTAATCTTTTTTTAATTTGTTCCCCTCTTGTTCATCTCAGATATACGCACGTACGTATTACGCTGCGGTGCGATACTTAGTGTAGATATATGTCATACATAACATAAACAAACACATTTCATAACCGAGAAAAGGGGGAAACATGACAGATTCATAGGTTTGGTACCTAATAAATGGTATGAATGGAATAGAGTAGAGGAGAGGGAGTAGCGAAGGATGAGTTATATATATATCTTTATCTTCTTTGGCTGCTTGCATTATTTACAAACTCTGTCTTATCTGCGAAGGGATTATTTATCTATTATTCATTGAACCTTTTTTTCCCCTCTTTCTCTTGAAAAAAAGCCCAGGGAGGGAAGGGATCACCAGATTTCCAGGTGTGGATTTGTCTATCTATCAGAGTCTTTCGACATCTCGGATCGTTTTCTTCGAACCTGGCGTACCGCAATCACAATAACTCTTCCGTTATAGCAACCATCGATTGAGCCAGGACCCGTTTGGAGCTCCCTCCCCATCGGTAGAAACAATGTCCTGCTCGACTTCCCCAGGAACGTTGTTTCCAGACGATATCGGGTTTCGGGGATTTCCTCACATGTTTATCAGGATACTGGTCGCGAAGGGTTTGTCGGTGCCTGCCGGGCGTTTCAGTGCCAAACATGGGGCCGTGCGATGTCGTTGACATGTACACCCGCTCCGGTGCGAGGTGCTGAAGCTTTTCTTGCCTGTCGCAATGCAACATCCAATGCAAAGCTAGCGGTTGGTCCCGAGGCTATCGAAACCTGCTCACTCTCAATGGCTTGCAAAATTCTGAAGGACCATGCTTGATTATCGCGGTCACGAGAGGTCTCCGTAATAGTGATCCCACAGGTCTTCTTCCACCAGACCTGAGTTGATCCATCTATCGATCAACCGCTTCGGCAGATTTCAACGCAGATCTGTAGAAGTAGCCGAATGTCTCGGGAAGACCTCGCGAGCAAATGAGAAGCCAGAAGAAGTAGAAAAGTTCACATCTTTTCCACCACTTCGGCGGCTCTCCCTGCTCTCTCGGCCTTGCCCACTGTCGTCGCGAGAGCTCTGCTTCCCTCTTCCGAGTCAGCATGGTCGTCCCCTTCCACGACCTCACCCTGAAGACGAAGAAGCGTTCGTAGCGTGTCCGAGTAGATCTCTGCCATTTCGCCATTGCGCCAGCGCTCAGCTTCGTTCTCCGAACCAAAGGGGATTTGGAGTTTCCATTTGGGATTGATGGCTGATGATGACGATGACGCTGCAGCTCCTGCACCTTCTGCTCCATCTTCCGTCTTGGCTGTGGTATCGTCGGTCATTTCGACATCCTTATCACGATGATCCAGTGCTCCCTGTTCAGCCTGTCGATCTAAACGCTCTGCTTCAGCATCGTCCTCCTCCAGGGCCTTGCTCAATGCATCCGCATATTCCTTGGCAGCTCTTTTGGGCGCATCCCGCCTCAACTGCGCAACAGTTGTGGTCAGCGACTCAAGTTGTGCGTACAGGGATGTCACTCGGGCCGCGAGGGCGGTGTCGTAGGGCTCGTATTCGACGGTCTCAGGGGCAGAGAACCCGGAGGGGAAGGGGAACGGGTTTTTCGCATTATTCGCGGGATTTGCTGACGACGGATTGAAATCGAGACCGTTGATGCTGATCGAGGCGGACGCATAGGTGAATGTTTGAGTGATAAACTGTATGAAACAGAATCAGTCTTTTCTTTCTCCGCCTCTCGTCGATCATATTGAGCCGATCCAATGCATACCTCGTCCACAAGCTCTTTGACCCGCTCTCTGATGGGATCCGAGGTGTTGGGATCGCCGTTCGCGGAGGGTGGCAGATGCAGATCCAGCTTCTGTCGCGAGAGGGCCACAGTGTTGGCGTAGAGATAGTTGAGGTCGGCAGGCGACTGCAACTCGATCTTGCGGTACTGAGGGGCCTGCATCTTTCGTTTGCCTTCGTCTTGATATCCCTAAATAAATGCAATGCCTTTTCCTCGAGGAATTGCGGTAAGATCATGGATTGTGCTGCAGACGCGTGCGTGGGATGGAGAGCGGGTCAGATGCGGCATGCTTGTTTACCCGGGTACCCGCTTTCCCCGTGATCGGGGCTATCCCCCTTCCGGACTAATGCTCCAGGGCCTCTCCTGCCCCTGCCCAGATTGGCCGATCGACTGACGCTAAGAGCGGGCAACGATGTCATGGCTGCAGCTGCTTTCGTAGTAAACTGACAGTTATGGTCATGCTTCCGCATACTTTTCCAATTTTCAGATTTCTTCTTCTCACTACAAGGCGATTCTCAATATATTCCATTTACAGGGGTTATAATTGCCTCTGGAGCTTCGGTTGTTTTCTTGCATCATTGATCCCTACTCGTTTGCTGTCCTCAGCACTCGGCAGTATCTCCACACAGGCCAGTGGATGGGCAGATGGATAATGCCATGCCTGCACCCAGTTAATTGCCAGATATAATCTTGACAATTATTAGCAACTGATTATGATCTGCCTCCCTGTTCGGTGATGTTTTCTGTTTTCAACGCGATTGGAGCCCTGTGGAGCCCCTTCAGACAACACTGCTGGCATTGTGCACGAGGGAGTAACTGGTTTCCATACGGATCTGGACGGGAGTAGGACGATGACTTCAGAAGGCAGTGGGGGGATCAACCTCGTCGACAACACTGACCCTTCTCAGCAACCGGATCGTGCAGTCTCTCGAACCGCGTCGGCCTCGGCACCTTCATCACTCACGAAACGGCTTACCAGGGGTTCAGTCAAAAGCGAGCTAACGAGGAGGAAGTATGCCAAATGGCAGCCAGATAGACTCGGAATTCCTGACGACAATGCCCCTACTCGGGTTGCATCTCAGTCCTCCAATAGGACTCAGGAAAGGCCTGAGGAACCACTCGATCAGCAGCCCACCAACGGTGAGACCTTAAATATCGTTCTGGCACAGACCAAAGATGACGAAGATGCCGGCGAAGTGATGTCCGAGCTGGATGTCCTCTACGAGAACCAGCGAGGCTGGTTCTTCTTTGGCATCCCATTCTACTCACACCGTTCTCTCCTGCAGTTCGACCCCCCTGCCTGGGTGAACCGTGACTTCAAAGACAGCCCAGTCGACGTCACGAATGCTCAGGTTCCGGACCCAAGCTGGGAATGGGCGTGGCGGTCATGGTATGTCGATATGTCCGACGATGTCGACGAGGAGGGTTGGCAGTACTCGTTCTCCTTTGCTTCCAAGTTCGGGTGGCATGGGACGCATCCGTGGTTTCACTCGTATGTACGCAGAAGGCGATGGGTTCGATTGAGGATCAAGAAGAAGGACGCCAGGAAACGAGCTGGGACGGAACACACAGGACTGGAACTAGCGCACAGGATGAACGAGGATTATTTCACAATTCATTCTCAGAAACTTTTCAGTGGGGAATCGAGTACAGCAGTTCCAGCTGGTCCGCCGTCAGCTTACACGGGCCGCATGAGTGCCGCATCGCCCGAAGAAGCGTTGGTGGAGGACATTGAAGACATACCGACGTTAATGCAGGCCCTGAAGCTGGCCATCGTGGACCGCGAGAGAATAGAGGCATTGAAGAAATTCGTCTCTCAGGGAGGAGAGGAGCTTTACTACCTTGAAGAAAATGTTCGGCTGAGTGACGTTACCCTTTACCTGGTCGGAGTCATCGCTGACATGCTCTCTGCAGATACCCGAGATCCTATCCCTGTTTGTGTTCCAAACGTCTCGTTGGCAGTTCCTCAAATGTCTGCAAGATGCAGTGGAGGAAGCTTCGCAGCAGGAAAGCGAGACTCCTCAGGAAAAGCTAAAGGAAGCTGAGGCAAGGAGGAGAAGGCGCGACAACCTGGCCAGAGCGGCGGCCGCTGTCAGCCGTCAGATCTCAGGTTACGAGGTTTTCGACGTCACGAAAGAAGGACAGTTGGGTGGCGGCAACCTTGGTTCTAATCGTACGGCTGAGAGGAGTCGTCCTACATCATCCGAGACATCACAGCAGGAACCGGTCAGCAGCCGGTTTGGAGAGATCAAAGGCATTCCCAAGGCTGCCGAGATTGGACAGGAGCGTCATATTTACTAGTATTGGGTCGTCTACAGTTTCGGGTCTTCTTTGTTCAAGATGGGAGAACCGGAGTAATGAGGGTGTCTCTTCTTGTAGCCTAGAATCGTGGGAAGTAAGAAAGAAATAATAAGAAGAATAATAAGAATAAGAAGAATAATAAGAATAAGAAGAATAATAAGAATAATAAGAATAATAAGAATAATAAGAATAATAAGAATAATAAGAATAATAAGAATAATAAGCTTATTGTCGTGAATGTGTGGTAGTGGTAGTTTGATTTCCACATTAGGAAAGCCCTGTCCTTGAGGCTATTTGTTGCCTTTGGATAGTAAAGACATGATTTGGGGGTTGAAGATTGAAACTGAGCTTTTATTATCCTCAATATGCCGATATCATCCTTTATCCCGTTTCCCCAAACACCGAGGAACGAAGAGATTAGGGGAAGAGAGTACGGAGTAGGCATTTTCCAGGGTCTTCGGAGGACGGAAAATGTTGGCCCCAGACGGTCCGACTGCCGACACCAACCAAAGGTGCGGCTTCCCTCTCCGCTGCAAGTAAAATAATTTTTGGAACGCGTATATCAACGTTGCAGGATACAGCGACGAAACCACGCTGGACAGCAAGCCTCTGACAGCATTAATTGGACCGCTGCCCATGACCCTTTACGTGGTCTTCGCATCCTTATGTTTTCGCGCGGCGGTCCCTGTCTGAGAAGCTGCAGAATTTCCTCCTTCTTGGACAGTGTTACTGTTGTCCCGACCGATGAGCCTTTGCACTTTCTCTACCCTCGCTGGTTCACCTCAGTTTTACAGCAGAAGCACTATTCTGCCTTTCGAGCTACGAAAAGTCTCAATGACTCCGAGAAACATCATTATTTGCCCTACGTACGACCCCGTCGGCCGTCTGTTCACACGGCCTCACGACGATGGCTCTCGTCATCCAGATCTATGAGCAGCGGTGGTTCTGCACAAGCACCACTCTGCCTGACGCCTTCGGATTCAATGTCGACCCAGAATAATGACCGGACGAACGTGACAGGGGACAATGGCCAACGAGAAACGCATGATTTGCGGGCCGATCCCGGCCTTTCTCCGGGGAGTGCACCGGCATCAGACGGCGACAGGGACAGAGAGTTGACTGCCAGGTCTCCAAATTCAGCAGCCGTTTCATTGCCTAGTGTCGACTCGTCTTCCAATTCGATTCCGATCCGCAAGCTTCGAGCTAGGAGCAAGTGGTGGACGAATTCCCCGTCGAAACGGAGATTGGCTTCTAAGTTGAGATTCCAGGAGAAAGCGTTGCTCCTGGTGAAGAATCTATCTGGAAGGGAATTGATGAAGTTCAGATATCGCAGATTTATACTTCAATGGCGTCTCGTCACCGGGAAGAAGGCCGCCTCTGTCCATTGGGCCGATGTAATGAGCCTTTTGGAAAGACTGGCCCAAGAAACTCATGTGTGGCCCAAGTCAACGAAGCATAGAGTCCTGCATGTACCAGAAGAGACAGTTGCATTCCTGTCCGGGTCCACAGACCTGCAGGAAAACATTTGGTACGTGTCGATCCGCAATGGCTGTCGGATTCGCGTGTTGGACGCAGCCGAGAGTGAAGGTCCACATCGAAAGGTTATTTTGTCCGGAACTGAACGGGCGCTCGAGCTGGTTGAGAAGGAAATCTGGCGAACACAAGAGCGTCTGGCTCGTGGTGATCTCGAGATGAAAAAGCCTATGGTGCCCATCATTCCATCTGTTGTCGCACTGCAGCAAAGGGGCTTGCCTGTTCCAACAATCCGCGGGGTATGGCGCGACCACCATGATCCGGAACTCGGTTTCTACCTTCTTAAGATCCCCGGTCCAAGGAATTTGAGTGTCAGCAAATTTGCGGAGGTTGTGAAGGATTTGGTCGATTCCCTTCCGCTTCTACCGAAAAAGCGCGACCGGCAAGCCAAAGACAAACATAGGTACAAAATCCGAGACACCCTCGAGAGACTTTTTTTGAGGGAAGCCAATCAGCAATTCTTCTCGACCAGCGCACTGAACACGGCCCTTTCCTTTCTCTGTAGTAACGAGTTCCTCCGCTCGGCGCGCATCATCCTCTCCAAGGCTGAAGCTGTGGCGTCAACAGAGACTTACAACATCCTTCTCCGGTCCGCTGCAAGGCGGCAGGATATAGTGATCTTTCACCATATTCTGGCTTCCATGTCTCGGTTTCATGTCCGCCCTAATGGGCAGACCTGGATTGCTTTTCTTAAGTGTCTCATTTCACCAGGCCCCAAAACACATGTGATGCGACGTATGACGCATTTCGGATATCTGGAGGATCGAAGGACTCTTGAAGATGCAATGCATGTCAATATCGGCCATATGCTGTCTCGACACCTCGATAGCGGCAAAGACGTCCCTAGTTTTGTCCGGTTCATCGAAGAAGAATATGCCCCGGGGATTCTGTCGACATCGCTGCTTAACTTGATGCTGGATGAGGTCGTAACGAGGAAAGACCTTGAAGCTATGAAGCAGCTTGTCGATTGCTTCAAACAGCGTCAGCTTTCTATCGACAACGCCACTCTCAACCAAGTGATCCGATACTTTCGTGATATTGACAACGCTATGTCGTTCCTGTTCCGACACGTCAAGCTTCCGCGGTACCCCTTCGACGAGAGCAATTTTGAGAAGCTGTTCTTGCTTGCGTTTAAGTATCAAAGCTACAATGCCTGCCGTGTTCTCTGGAGATACGCGTGCATGGAAGGCGTACCTAGTGCGAAGATGAAGCAGATTGTCAGGAGTTCCCTGACAGAACACCTGCCGGGAAGTAGGGAAAGTCCTCGCTATGATGCATGGCGGAGGACCGTTGGGAAGGTTGCCGTTGGCCTGGAGTATTTCCAGGCTGGCGTGAAGCCCTCTCGTGAGTTGCAGGACATGGTTCCTCCTAACTATGCGGACAATCCTGTTCTGTATCTGCTGGGGTCGCAACCGCTGGACGAGAAACAGGTGGCCGTGGGCAAGGCCCTGGTTCGTCGCGACGTTGAAGCCGGAAGAGAATTCGAGCCCGTGGAGCCGTTGGAGATGATGTTGGATGCGGCATTGGTCCTGGACCGGCAGTGGAGGGGCGTGTCCACGTCTTGGCCCACTATCGAGCTCCTCAAAAACGCCATCCATGTACCGGTGCGGATAAGAGGAGGAAGGTCCAAAGCGCCTTCCCACTACAGTCGGATTCCGACTTGACTTCATCCAAGCTTGAAGTCCCAGCCTTTCTTCCATCTCTTGTCTTTGACGATGGTGCCTTTTCCTTCTGCATGATGATTACGCTGTATCTCGAGATACCAAGTTTGTGTGCGCGCGTGTGTGTGGTTTGGGTTTGTCGGTGAAAGGCACGGTGTATGTGATCACGAGCATTTTTGTCTTCTTTTCCCTTCTCCTTTTCTATTTTCATCTCTACCTCCTGAGTCTGCTTATGAAGCCATTCGAGGCTTCTCTGTACTATATCTAATGTGCATTGTGAGAGATGGGCAGTCCATGGATATAATGGATAGATGGATTGATAGATGATGCCCCTGTTCTGTACTGTAACTATCACTGGGTTTTGTTATGTTGAAGCATTGCATATGTATATATACCATACCATACCATACCTATAGATGGGATAGGATAGCTGTGTTATCTGTCGAGGTGATTGATTATGCGTTGTATCAATTGTTTTTTCTTTTTTTTTATTTCTTTCCCTTTTTTTTTTTCCCAACAGCAAATGTGCTGATAGCATCTCTGCCTCTGTACGGAGTAATGAAATAAGATAGATATGGATCATCCGTAATTCCAAATCATCGAGATGACGGAGCATCCTGTCAGTCATATCATTCATTCAATTGAGGTGGTGTTTCGTTCCGTCATTATTTAAATGCTTTATCCATTGTGAGACTTGTTTCTTTCTTTTCCTTCTGGGAAGCAACAACCTCTTGTATAACTCGTAATATTCACCCCTGTATCGTCCGTCCCATTCGCTATTCTTTCGAAAGCCAAACTGATCACACGTAGCTAGCCCAGAAGTTTCTGGGCTATTAAGAAGATTGCTGCTACTGCGACTGTCCGCCATTCTCCTGCTGCTGAGACGGCGGTGCAGCAGTCGCTGTATTCGCACCCGCGTAGCCAGGCGCAGACGCAGACTCACCCGTGTCCGGAGGAGGATCAAACGTCGTAGGCATCGAACCTACTCCTTCTTTGAGATATAGGACGAGACGGTAGGCGGAGTTGCCATTCAGGTAATATCGGTGGAGGCGCTTGCTGCGGAGGAAGCCCAGACGTTCGTACAGCTTCATGGCAGCTGTATTGGTGACTTCTGTCTCGAGAGCGACCTGTTTGAAATCAATCAGCTCTGGTTAGTTCTGACAGAGCCAGCAAGACTGAGAGAGACGAGACGAGACAAACCTCATCCGCATTCCGTTCGATCATCGCATCGATCGCCATCCGGACCAGCCTCGTGGCGATGCCTCGACCCCGATACTCCTCGCGCACCGCCAGCATCGCGATGTAGCCCCTCAGAGGCCCGCCGCGGTGCGGCTCGAGCTTCGAAACAACGACGCCGACCAGGTTGTCCTCTGCGTCCATGGCCATGAAGCACAGGTCGCCCCATTGGTACAGGAAGTAGCGGTAGACGTAGATGCTGTACGGCTCGGACAGGTCCTTGGAAATCAGCTGGCGCATGGCCGCGACATACTCGTTCTCGCGGGCGCTGTCGTACCGCACGTAGTGGAGCTCGTCCGAGCTCGAGCTCGACTTCTGCGCAGCAGTGGTAGGGGGCTTTGCGACATCATCGTGGCTCATCACGGTCAGTCATCGGAGAGGCGTGGAGATTGACTTTGGTTCAGGATGAGAAGAGAATGAGAGGAGAGTGCAATTGTTTGACGTTAGACGGAATCGGCAGAGGCTTGCATGAATTGGCTAAGTCCGAGTCCACGGGATGCAGCGTCGGTGTGTTGTGCGCGTGCGTCTGCAGCTAGTTCTGCCGGATGCGTGGTCTGCGTCTGATCGACAAAAGCAAAATACGGAGTAATAGTTAGTTATTCCGTGGAAGTCGTTGACTCGTGTCATTGGCGGGGCTGATCCAATTGCTTTCCTGTTTTTTGGAGGGGAACCAGCCTTCCAAGTTGCTCGAAAGCGGCCCGTTGGAGTTTTTCCCGGAGACAGAACTCGACTGACGAGCAAGAAGGGACTGGTTCCTTCCTTTTTCTATTTATTTATTAATATTACTATTTCGACCCTCGTGCAATGGCAGTGTCTTCCTGATTCAAACTTTGACGGTCTCGGATGGACAATGTCCGCCGTCTCGTGGTCTGCATACTGCAAGACGGTTTTTTTCATGTGATCGATTGATTGATTAAATCAATCGGGCCGGAGCTTTGTTCAAGGTCGTCGACGTCGACCCTGTCCCTGACTCAGTTCCCTTCTTCCCCCTTTTTTTTCTTTTCAATTGATCTCTTTCACAAAAAATAAGTAACTGTACGAGAAGAAAAAAAAATTGAAAGGAGATTTAATCGCTTTTTCCTTTCTCTTCTTCCTCACTCTCTGGACCAATGTCCACGCTCCGCCATCGTCCGGGCAAGACCGCCCGGGGCGACGACAGCGATAACAACTCTCCCCGCGTCGCCTCGCTTGATAACGACGCCAATGCAGCGGCGAAAGCGGCGACGACTCCAGACGAAAAACCGAGTTTGAGCCCGTTTGCGAGGCTGAAGCAATATCTGGCAAAGCCACGCGGTAAACGGCGCAACAGCTTCATCTTCCTGCTGGGTGGATTGTTCGGCATCTTCGTCGCCCTGTTCTTTGCCAACCAGAATGAGGTCATCAGCCTGGATGCGCTGATGGATCTCAACCTCGACGCGTTGATTGATGTTATACCTCAAGGCATCCTGCGTGATGCTAGGGAATTTACGGTATGGCAGAAGATATCTTATCATGGCCTTTTCTTACCATCTCTAATTGAAGCTTGTCTGACACTCACTAACTAATTTGGGTTTTCAGCAACATGAGCGCGACGCGGTCAGTTACGATGCCTTCTCCGTCGGTCTACATCTACAATCGCAAGGAATCCGTGCGAAGCATCCGGTGGTGATGATCCCCGGGGTCATATCGACGGGGCTGGAGAGCTGGGGAACAGACGTCGAGTCGCGCCAATACTTCCGCAAGAGGCTATGGGGCAGCTGGAGCATGATGCGGGCGCTGGTGATGGACAAAGCCGGATGGAAGAATCACATCATGCTCGACAAGGAAACGGGCTTGGATCCGCCGAATATCAAGCTCCGTGCGGCGCAGGGTTTCGACGCAACGGACTTCTTTATCACGGGCTACTGGATCTGGAATAAGATCCTCGAGAACATGGCTTCGATCGGATACGATCCTACGAACGCATTTTCAGCGGCATACGACTGGAGACTGTCTTACCTCAACCTCGAGTTTCGTGACCAGTATTTCAGTCGGCTGAAGTCCTACATTGAGATGATGGTCCGCGTGAACGGCGAGAAGGTCACACTGGTGTCACACAGTATGGGCTCTCAGGTGGTCCTGTTCTTCTTTAAATGGGTCGAGAATGAGAAGTATGGGAATGGGGGCAAGGACTGGGTGAACCGACACATCGACTCGTGGGTCAACATCAGCGGGTGCATGCTGGGCGCCGTAAAGGGCCTGACGGCGGTGCTGTCAGGCGAAATGAGGGACACCGCGCAGCTCAACGCCTTTGCGGTCTACGGCTTGGAGCGATTTCTCTCCAAGGAGGAGCGCGCCGAAATCTTCCGGGCGATGCCCGGAATCTCCAGCATGCTCCCTAAGGGAGGCGATGCCGTGTGGGGGAATGAGACGTGGGCGCCCGACGACCAGCCCGGCCAGCACTTCAGTTATGGCAGCTTTCTCAATTTCCGGGAGACCAATTCGTCGTGGACCAGCAAGAACCTCACGATGGAGGAAAGCCTGGCGTATCTCTTCAACCAGTCGGAAGACTGGTACCGCAACCAGGTCTTCAGCAGCTATTCGCAGGGTGTTGCCCACACAAGGGAGGAAGTCGAGGCCAACGAGGACGATCCGCGCAAGTGGCTCAACCCGCTCGAGGCCCGCCTGCCTCTGGCGCCAGACATGAAGATCTACTGCTTCTACGGGGTGGGCAAGCCCACCGAGCGCAGCTACTTCTACCAGGAAGAACGGGATCCGCTCTCGAAACTGAACGTCTCGATCGACACGACGGTGACGACCCACGACGGAACCGTGGACCGCGGCGTGGTCATGGGCGAAGGCGACGGCACCGTCAACCTGCTCAGCGTGGGGTACATGTGCTCGAAGGGGTGGAAGATCAAGCGGTACAATCCGGCGGGGGTGAAGATCAAGGTGTTTGAGATGCCGCATGAGCCGGATCGATTTTCGCCGCGGGGTGGTCCCAATACAGGTAAGTACACATACACACACACGCAGACACAGACATAAGTCTTGCTTTCTCTGCCCTACCATGTCTCTATCTCCCTCACTGACACAACTGCCAGGCGACCACGTCGACATCCTCGGTCGCGCCTCCCTCAACGATCTGATCCTCCGCGTCGCGGGCGGAAAAGGCGAATTGATTGAGGAAAACTACGTCTCGAGGATCAGAGAATACTCTGAGCGGGTCAAGATATACGATGATGATGATGAATGAATGAAATGAGTAAATAAATAATAGGACATTATGGATTATACCCCACGGTACGGTACAAATGTATACTTATCTATGTATGTATTACAGTAAAGATGTATAGAATAAAGATAAACAGCCTGTAATAGGAATAAAAAAAATAATAATATCAGAGTACAAGAAGTATAGCTACGGAGATGAGCCTTTTCATGTCCTTATGTTGAATTAGTAGTGTCAACTACGTAGAGGTAAGGTCAGGTCAGGTCAAAGGAGTAATATAAAAGCACAGCTTTGTGAGAACAGTATGTTAGAGGCATTAATGTATTTATTCATTCATTTACTTATTTATTTATAAGTACTATCATTAACAATACTGGTCTGGATGATGGTGCTACAAGGCCTGTGACAGTAACAGCAAGCACATCTGTTTGTCTCCTCCTGCAGGAATCGAACTCAGCGAATCCTTCCTCATCGACATGACTCGACACATCCCAGAGAACAGAAAGGATTAGCTGAAGTAAAGGTTAAAGGACGTATAGAACGGATGAGAGATGGATGCGTCTGCGTCGTCGAGGAAGAATTCCGACATTCGAAAGAGACGACAGCGTGTCTGTGTGCCCGGCCCCGGCCCCGGCCCCGTAATTCCAATTCAAAAAAAAAACATCGGGAGGAAGCAGGGAAAGCGATGCCTCCGTCATGCATGCAATCCCACGTTCGACCTCCCCAAGCCAAATTCCCTCCCAAAGTCGATATGCGGACCCACTTTGCTCGAACATACCAGCTGTTCGGGAAAGTAGCTGAGACAGCTCGATGGTATAATAAAAACAAACGAAGGTCTGTCCGGTCGGAGAGTTGGAACCCACGAGTCTATATGCTTGTCGTAAACTTCGAACAAAATCGATCCCAAAATTGCTGCCGTGCTAACTTCATCGGCAGACTCTATTGCACAGCGAGTGTCGTGAAAAATTGAAAAAGGCACCGCGAAAAAGAAAACAACTTTTTATATCCCGTTTCCCTTTCTCCAGGCTCCAGACATAAGCGATTGACATGAATCGTGAAAAGATGCCAAAAAGATCTTCGGTCAAGCCGGTGAAGAAAGTCGAAGAAAAAGAAGCGAAAAATGGCTTGACCGATGTAAAGATGGCAGCGAAAGACACGGTGAGAAGCGAAATCTGTCCACCAGCTGAGGGTGGCACAAAAAGGCGTACTGTACAAGCGAATGTCTCCAACGGCAGCGTGCGGAAGTAACCGGACAGATAAATGTCGTTGATAGCGAAAGGCTGGAGAAAAGCCCCAAGTAGTGAAGAAGGACGTCTGGATTTCCACAAGCCGCCGGAATTAAAATTATTGACGGAGTGTCGAGTCGACCGAGGTTCGTCAAGTCGGTAATTTGCCCCGGTGCGATGATGCCATGCATGTACAACCAGCAAAATCATAACCAAATCAACGCGTCGAACCATCAAATGATGGTGCACGAACGGAAAAAAGCGAAAACCATTATTACAACATGCTGTATCAGAAAAAAAATGTGCCCGAATGCGAAAAAAAAAAGCTATCACAGGGCGAAACCGCTATCAAAATGAGCAATGCATGGCGGGCCGACAGGGGACGGTGTCGACTGTAGTGTATTATATCCACGTCGGGTTAATGGAGAGAGAGGGGGAGAGAGAGAGATCTCGGTGGAGGTGTCAGCGACCAACTTCGAGGTCAGAATTGGAACCAAGGGTCTCCCCTTCCCAGAGATGGTGATCGTCCGTCGGGCTGAGAGAGCCGGAGGAGATAGAGGAGGAAGATCCCACAGTCCACTCTTCAGTATCCGTGCTTGTGTCACCGTCGAAGTTGGCCAGGTCGTGGCTGTACTCTTCCGGGGCAGTACCGATTTCAACATAGTCGTAGTCCCAACGGAATCGCTTGTTGGGCTGAATTCGCGGCAGGAATCGAGCCTTGGCGAAATAGAAGGCCACAGCGGCAAGGATACCACCTCCGACGAGATCGACGGCATAATGGTGAGACAGGTACATGGTGGCCCACCACATCCAGAGGGTGTAGGTCACGAACAGCGGCTTCAGCTTGGGGAAGACGTGACTCATGAACAGCGCGGCCAGAGTGGAATCTGCGGCATGGAGAGATGGGAATGCGCCGAACACCACGGGCGAGGCGTGAAATCCCGATGTATAGAGGTCAATGCCAAACAGTTCGTCGATGCGAGCCAGTCCGGCTGGATTGCCAGGCATCGAATAATCGGCTGGTGCCAGACCATAGAGGTTCTCGTACCAAGGCGGAGAGCATGGAAAGGCCAACTGGATGGCGACGGCCACCAAGCTGATATAACCAAAGGTTCTGGCAAAGACCGGGACCGTCCCGGGCGGTCCAAAAATGAACATGATCAGGGAGCACACGAACGGAGCTCCGTAATGGCATAACCCGTAGGGAATCCAAGCCAAGACATCCAGCACCACATTCTGGTGGGCAGATAAAATGTTGCTGATATTGGCGCCATATAAAATGTTCTCAAGAGCAGGGAGGACACGGACCCAGATGCCAGGACGCCATTCCGGGGGAATAAACCTGAGAAACCGTCAGCTTGAAAACACTCATCGAGTAGAGAGCAACGTACTGGCAGGCATAGAAAAAGATGAGCCAAGCAGCAATCGGCAGAAACGGCAAGAAGAATTGTCGCGTGATAGGGAGGAGTAAGGAAGTCAGGAGTAGCGTAGCAACGGCGGTCTTGCCAAGAGGACCGGGCGACTGGATGACGGAGAGCGAGAAGATGCCGACGATCATCAAGAGCAGGTACTGGAAGTCATACCAGGTCCATCGGTACGACTGCAATGAGCGCAGAGTGTCCTTGGGGGAGAAGGACGTCTGGAGAGAGGCGATGGAGGACGCTGGGGAGACGCGACTCCGCAACCTGGACCGTAACTTGCGCCGCATGCGATGCGGCATGAGCAGCTTGAACGTGCGCCATGGCACGGCGGGAATCTGGACCTTGACAAACTGGTTGTGGTGTGGCCGATCCTTCCACGACGATATTGATATTGAGGGGTTCATGGCTTTCGCTTTCTAATTTCCGATTCTGCTTTGAGCAGAATCCGGAGTCGTACACGAAGAGTGTCCTTTGAAGAGACGGAACGCAAGGACGAGAATCCTCTGCTCTGACGTCGACCACGGCGGACCTCGAGAGCGCGCTCGGCCAAGATTCCAAGGAGGCCCAAACCCTTCAATTCCCACGGATGCCTGGACAGGAGGTTGGCGGAACAAAACCGTTTGACCCCGACACAGCCTCAGTTCAGGATCCTCTCGGGCCCCTTCGACGGATGTTCGAACGCAAAGCGGCGACGGGAGCAAGGGCAAGCACTCGAGCTGGTCGCAAGGAGGTCGCGCTGAGCGTGGCAGAGGACGGAGGACCGAGGGAACGGAGGATGGACACTCAGGACAGGAGAACCACGAACACAGGGAGGAAGAAGAAAGGTCGCGTGGGAGGAGAGAAGGAGAGAAAAGGAGGAAAAAGCTTTGACAAGAAGCAGCAGGATGATCGCCAGAAACGAGATGAAGCGTTGGACCATCTGGGACGGGGCTGGGCTGGACTGGGCAGGAATCATGAATGAAATCAGCAAACGAGCGAAAGAACCTAAGCCCGCGACGGGGGCGGCGGGTACGGTACGAGTATTGTCATTGGTGACCGGTTCAGGCGGGTGTATTGTTGGTAAGCGGCGTCACGGTATTACGGGTATTACGCGGATCAGGGTCGTGGCGTCACAACATCTAGTCTGCAACGGGTTAGCCTGGCTCGCTTCGGCGCCGCGGAAGACCCGGATGTTCTGGGATTGCCCGGTGTTGCAAACGCCGACTCAGCTAACACCGTAATTCTAAGCCAGCTTGGAGTATTGCTGTACTATGTATGGAGTAATTATGTGAGCTTGGAATAGGAAATCTCTTTCAGCTACAAGACTCACGAGAGGAGACCCTAGGATTTCTAAGTCCCTGCCTTAGGTACCAAATACTCCGTACTGTACGAATACGACTGTACTGAACTATCGTTGACGCCAAGACTATTCCGGCAGCTGCTCATTGGTCTGCCCTCGAAATGGCCTGTCCACACCAGCCAGTCAGCGCGCGCTCTGGACAACGCAAATTTCGCTTACGATAGAACTAGTCCTAACTAGGATAGATGCCAAGGCGCCGCCTTGCAGCTCGTCCGATGGTCGAGGGGGCTGCCGCAGTTCCCGACGATGGCGGCAAGACCGACCGACCTGTTATTTACGGGGGTATTTCCGTTACGGCCGGACAGAACAGTGGGCTCTCCGGACTCCGGAACAGCCACTCCCCGACCAGGCGAGGCAACATGGCACGGCCACGGCGATCGTGAAGCGAACAAGAAAAAGCCTTGCAGGATGCCTA
Organism: Rasamsonia byssochlamydoides; assembly: GCF_041956645.1. Lineage (NCBI taxonomy): Eukaryota > Fungi > Ascomycota > Eurotiomycetes > Eurotiales > Trichocomaceae > Rasamsonia > Rasamsonia byssochlamydoides. Next base: position 69,474 of record NW_027192473.1, on the reverse strand, counting down.
GCTAATGCACCCCAACCAAACTCTGGTTGGTTGATCACTGGGAGTGTCGCGTGATACGGCTGAGCCTGGTTACCGAGAGAGGCAATCATCCTTCGTAGACTGTGTATGAAGGGAGCAGGCATCAGAAGTTCAGAACCATTGATGATGCTGCTGCAGATGCGGGGTGATGCTGATCTGTCGACTCCAATGATTTTCTACTCCGTACGGAGTACATCACTACGGAGTAAACTGCATGACAATCAGGTTTTCTTTTCGGCTTTTTTCTGACTCCGTACCGACTACCGACGGAGAGTGGGGAGTCGCGGATGCCTTGCACAAATGGCTGCTGAGTCAGCGTTGTTCCCAGATGTTTGCATAACTATGCACGAGTACAACCCATTTATGAAGCACACGACACAGAACGGACAGGGACTGCAGACAGGGAGTCGTTGGGGAATTTTGATTTATTCTTGTCACAGAATAATGGATTCTACTGCTGGTACAGCTCTGTAACTGTCTGTAATAGTAGTCTACAGTAGCTGAATTAACTTTGGTGGTTCTCTCATATGAAACGAGCCGTTCCAATTCCAGCGGTTAACACCCCGGGATAACCTCAGACGCTGCGGCAACAGGGATGCTGTGCTGTGCTTTTCTTCTTTCCAACTTGGGGACGCTCTGCGCTCTAATTACCAACTTCGGCATATTTTACGAGTCTGACCGGGGCCAAAACGTTTCCTGCACGAGTGTTGGTTTCGACTCGATGATTATTGCCCGTTTAGGTTGGACTGGCCAAAGTTATATATAAGATAATGATTTTGGAAAGTAATGATCCCAACAGACGTGAAGATGGTCCTCATAACGAAAGCTCAGACTAGCAGCTGCGAACCAGCATCGCGGGGTGGCTGGTTACTTTCTTTCTCTAGTTCAACAACTGAACAGTGAATCCAATCCTGTAGAATTGTTAGTCTGCTTTGCGCCCTGCTAAATAAACCCCGAGCCATCCGGTCCGCGTCATGCCGCTAAGGACGAATCGCACCACTGAACTTAGCGCCCCCAAGAGACGGGATCCAGTCTGGTGATTGAAATTTGAGATCCTGATCTGGGGGCTGTGTTTTAGGCATCCCGAGGAATGAATCTCTCCAACCCTGATGATATATTTGGAATAATTAATCTAAATAAAACGATGCCTGTAGTTTGGATTACACAGCCATGAACGATCCTGAATCCAGTCGGTTGGACACATGGCTCAGCGTCGGTCGCGGACTCGCTTAAGAGTTCACAAGGGACGCCCAGGCTAGTTCAGCCGGGCTTTCGCATTCTGCACAACAGATTGTCTAATCAGATCATCAGGTCGGACACTCGGGACAAAGAGGTCCGTCCGACGCCGGTCACAGCACGGACTCGCAGATCAGGAAGTCGTTAATCGCATACCATAGTTCCGAACTCCGTACGGAGTACTCCGTACATTCAAAACTTCACTGGAATGATAATAACGCAATCCGAAGGGGAGATCGCACATTACTCTGTATGTAGTTGAACCACTTTCTCCGTCTATAATCATATCGACTTTTTCCAGAGCTGCTTACTGCTCACTGCTTAGTCATCAGAGTCCAGGACTCAGATCCAGTGATCTGATCATCTGATCATCTTCTCTCACCTGATGACTGTACAGACCTCTATAATTTGTAAGCTGCCAGGTAGAGGAAATAGATACCTTGTCGTCCCTTGTGGTCCTTACAACCATGTCCTTTACGAAGTAATCTCTTGGCCTCTAATGAACTGTTGATTTCCAGACGTTAAATTAATTTTACGCCATCTAGAATCACTATATTATGCCTAGTCCTATTAGCAAGGGATACGCATCAGTGAGGGAGACAAATACCAGTAACGGACGGATATAGCAAGAATTATAGTAAAGGAATATAGGTAGGGAGCCCACCTGGAAAGTAAATGACACATGCCACAATACAGGGAATATGTGAAGAATATGAGTAGGAAGCCTCCCTGGAAAGGAGATAATAAAAACTATATTGTATAGTAGGCACAGTACATAGGTACAAAAGTCACAGGCATAGAATAGTATATAGTAGTGACTAGTTGTTACCACTTACAGAACATAGCGGTCCTCTCTCAGAGATACTTCGAGAAGCCTGTCTGTAAGTTACCATTGTATGTTGTCGACCCTACTAGAATCAATTTTTTTTAAAAAAAGTTTGTAGTTGAATTTGTATGTGACGGAGTATGTATGTAGGTATAGAATACATTGAGATAAGAAGACCAGGCATCACTACACGTTTTCTTGCCTATTATCCGTCATCTGCCGCGTTCCAGCATTGGTTGGCTTTTGGCTGGTGGCCCGGGACGAGAGGTTTGTCACAGAAAGAAGTGCCCTCACATTTGTGCTTCCGTCTTTTGCAAGGACGCCGATCTTGTCTTTCTCTTCCAAGAGCCTATCCGCCTCTTCTCCCTTGCCAGTGGCGTGCAGAATCCTGGCTATCACCGCATGCACTTCCAGAAGAATGGGACTCGGCAGCTCATATTGGGGATCATAGTTTGTGAAGGCCACAATACCAGACGAAGGAAGATGTTTTTTGACGTCGGATCGAGGGTTATAATTCTTGATCTGATAGACATGCTCACGTTCTGTTTTCTCCAGTGCGATTGTGAAATCCCCGAATTTGCGGTGAACGTAGCTATGCATCGTCATAGCATTCCTTGGGTGATTGATTGAGTCGGCTATGAAGTTGATTCTGCTGCGTACAGAAGGGAAATAGCGAAAGATGGTCACCCAAATTTCGGAAATTCTGTGATGCTCTTCTTCCGTTGAATAGCTTGCTCTGGAAAATGGTATTATGTGAGCCAGTTCTGTGTCGGCTTCCAATGCATCACTTTGGTTGGGTTCCAGGGCGGCAGTTTGAGAATCAAAACTTCCAGCAATAACGCACTTGTTTCCATCGCGAGAGAGGCAGGCTTGTTTCAGCCATCTCTGGGAATTTCGAGTAGCCGGTTCAGTTATTTGAGACGCGACGTTTTCAATGGAGTCTTCGAGACCGAAGCGAGGGGACAGTGTGATCGATGGGGTTTTCCCATGAGCTTTCATTGGAAACAGGAGCCCTTCAACCAGAGAAAGCGAAAGTTGATATAACTGTTCGTCGCCCTCACACCCTGCAATATCGGCGACTACGTTCTTCTTCCCATCCTGGGGAAGATATTTGAGGAATGCCTGCAGAACTGAGACAGTACTATCGTCTGCTTTATTAGGCTTGTACTTGTTGAGCCTGGGCTCAGCATCATACTTCACATTCACAAAGGTAGTCACATCAGAAGGCGCTCGTGAGAGATCTGAAGAGGAGCGGCGGGAAGACTGTCCAGGCACTTCCAGATTCATCCTGAGGGGTCTGAGCCCAGAGGTTTGAGGCCAGAGGTTTGAGGCCAGAGATGGCTTAGAGAAGAGAAAAAAAAATGAAGTGAGGTTAAGGATGAGGAGGTCAGATCAGAGCTGAAGTGAAAAATTAGGAAGTCACAGTGCCACCTGGGCCTAATCGTTGCCTATTGCAGTTACCATGGAAATGCTGTGATACCAGCTGCCACAAGAGAACGATGGTTAAGCAATGTAATGGAACTAATAACCAAATAAATATGCCAAAAAAACTCAACATAAAATTGAAAGTCATTGATTTAATGCTCGATCCCAACAAGAGGCTTACTTTATGGAACCTAAAGCATAGTATTTGGTTGAAGCAAAACACCAATCAATCTGAGATTATTTATCAATCCCATGTAGTGTAGTCTTTTTATCATCTTGGATTCTGTCAGGTTTAATATTAATGAAACTGCAATTAATAAGTGAGAAATTTTAGTTTCCAGCCATCTTGGCCTTATTACCTCGCGGTATACAGCGATGACGGAGTACTGACAAGACAAAATATTGATCTGGCTAAACCTGATTAGATATCTCCCCGACTTACGCTACCTAGTTACAATGTTCCGAATCCAATTTTTTTTCTTTTTTTCCTTTTTCTCTCTTCTTGCTTCTTAAAATGATCAAGTTCATAGAAAAATGGGTGGTGCGTAAATAATGTACAGTTCAATACTGTACTCGTGCTCTAACTCATCCACCCATGCAAGCAGCATGTTACGTGGCAGGTACCTGCCCGCAGCCTTCCCATCTCACCCTCAATGTAAAGGTTCCACCGTGTCTTGAACCCCGTCTCCGACCTCTTGGATGCAGTAATAAAATAGAGATCCTGGAGGCTTGGTGGAAATTGCTCCGGAACATAACATGTCTATTCCCTAACCCACCCCATAATAATGAACTGGAAGGCTCAGTCATTTCCCGTAGTGTCGATGATGTAGACATTGGATTCTCGACGTTCACCATTAAACCAGTTTGCCAGCCGGTTGTTTGCTGGTCTATCGGGGAGCTGCGGAACAATAACGGACTTTCCAGAATCAGGACGAATGGAGCTCGAGACGATTTTCTTGCCAAAATGGCATCCATGGTGTCCTGGACGTGAATATATGCGAAAAGGTGTGCTGCTCTGGACAACCCAGCTGCCCAGGATACCAGACCCGATCTTCCTTCCGGGGTATCCTTTTCCAAAAACGAGAATTGGTTGTAATGGATCTGCTGATCACAACGTCTCGCGTCGAAGGTCATCCAGCCTGTCCATGAGGTCAGGATGAGTGCGGTTCTGGCGCGGCCACAACACAGGAAGAAACCAGAAGCAAGCGTTCCATATGAGGGTTATAGGTTGAGCATCTCTGCCGGAAGTTGCTCTGGATGTTGCTGTCCCTTTTTCCTGCTCTTGTACTGTTGATTCCAAGTCCCATTTTGCTTGTTGTGAAGCTTGCACGAAGGGATCTCCGGTCCTCGCCCTCCTTGAGTCGTGGCGAGTGTTTCTCGTACAATCTCGTCCGGAACTCCTAGGCTCTGAGCTGTTCAAATAGTTTCTTTGCCTCAGTGGTCTGCCATTGCGCCTCAGTGCCACCAAGTCCCGTATGGATTTTTTTTCTTAATCTGTGTTCTTTCCAGTTATAGTGCGCTCGATATTCTCAGCCTGGGCTCGGAACTTGGCCTTGAATGACCCCTGAGCATTCAGCTTCTTTCTCGCTTGATCAATACTGTCATTTAGGTACCTTTCTCCCGCTCGAGTTGCTCGAAGCTCTCAGCCGGGCGCTTGCTTGGCGTGTTTGTCGACTCGGACTCGCTGGACATCTTGAAGGTAGACAGAGGGGACGTAAAAGGAGAACTTGACACGACGCTCATAGAATGAAGTCAATAAAAGGATCACAATGGAATGTTACCAGGATCTCATAAGAGAGTGGAAGGATGGATGGTAGAAGTTAGGTAGGTACCTACCTAGTAGATAGTTGTTCCTTAATCGTTAGATTTACCCAGGTACCCCTCTCTTTCCTCCTTCCTTCCTTCTTTCTCTACCTACCTAGATGGGTAGGCACCCACCCACATCTTGAGGCAGCAATGTAAGGTTATGGAATGTCAGTTGGCCAAGCACCGTCAGACAGTATCCAAAGGTTAGGTAGACAACCTTGGAATGTTGCCATCCTTCCCTTTTCTGGTCACGGATAGATGGATGGGCATTTTTGAGGTATGGCTATGGCATCCCACGATGAGAAAAAGAAGATATTGCAGTTGTACTTTGTATATAGGGTATAATATGTAGTTACATCTATGTCTATTACTTCCCTCCCATTTCAACGGCAAGAAGAGTACCTATGTTATGAACACAAGGAAAGATCAATCGATCAAGCCCAATTTCATTGCAAGAATAATGACAACAAAACAAGTAAATATAAAATATAAAAAGCTCACACCAGGGGTCTTCCCCCTCGAAGGAAACCCGCAGACGCTACGAAAACCCCCATAAGTTAACGCCTGGCTGATAGGGGATTTTGCTTGGAAAAAAAACAAAGAAAGAAAAAAGAGGTTCGAACAGGGGACCCCCAGCGGGCGAGGATCGAACTACCTATACAGCCAGGGGGCCTGTTCTTTATGAGGGAGAATACTTTTTGAAAATAGATATGCTTCAAGGTTGCTACCTAGAGGCGAGCCCAGGGTATCAGAGGCTCCAGAGATACCTAGGTATCTAGGTAGGGTATAGGATTCGGCTCAGGTCGGAAGTACTATATAGCAAGATTTGTGTATTTTGTACTTCAGGATTATAGCACGGAATTCAGCTTACTCTACGGCAGCAAGTGGGCAGGCAGAATTTAGAGCTAGGGAACTTGATGATTGATTGATTGTAATGAGATATGTATGGAAGACAGCTGACGTGCTTCTTCTAGATATGATATTTCTTTTCAGAAAGTCTTACTTACCTACCTAGATAGTCCCGTCCAGGCTCTTGACATCCGTCCTAGATCAATCAATTGAACAGATGAATTGCGTTTAATTCTCTCTTCGCCTGGCGACTGCCAGGAGGTGGTCCGCATTTCCGAGTACATGAGGATCTTCAGTAAATTGCATCACTGCATCGACCCATGCCTCGTATGCTTCGTTTTGTAACAGATTCACCTTGGACGCCAGTCCGCCTCCCAAGAAGCCCTCACAAGCCACGAGTCGTTCCACAGCCAATCCGGTTGATGAAGCTTTCTTAAATAAAGCCCGGATCTCCTCTGGATGCGAATGGTGGGAGACGGTCCGTAGGTTCCGTGTGTACTTACCTCCAGAAGAAGAAGAGGTAATCGCGGTAGAAGGACGTCTGCTCCTCCCAGAGGCGCATGGGATCGCGCTGCGCCAGGTCGCGGAGGTGCGCAAACTTGGTGACAAACGCCGCCAGGAAGAAACCTCCCGGTCGAAGCATTGCGGCGCAGGCGCAGACGCAGACGACCTCCAGCCGTTCGGATTCCTCCATGAGATGGTACAGCGGTCCCTGGCAGAGAATCAGATCGTAGCCCTCGTCACCGTCGCCCATCTTCAAAATGGATGATGCGTACTGCCGAATGTGTCGTGCATCAGCTTGCTGGATGCCTGCGAGCGAGACGCCAGACTGGGCCGCAAACAACCGGGCGACGTCGAGTTCCGACTGCGAGATATCGACCAGAATTACTGCGTGGCCTAGTTGTGCTAGCTTGACGGCTGTCTCGGGGGACTAGTTAGCTTAGGAACCTGCCGGTTTTCCTTATTTACCCGTACATAAGAAGCAAGCGCAACAATACTATAGCAATATCAACACTCTGTGAATTTGGATTCATACCATACCGTCCCGTTCCACCCCCGAGATCCAGAATCTACAATCGGGTGCGTGTGCCGAGTTTCAACTGATCAAGGCACTGCCCGATGATTCTCCATGACATCGAGAACTCAAGCCGACTGTCACTCACGAGCCGGTCATGCTCCAGGTTCGCGTTCAGATTGTACCAGTTTGCAACCGTTTGAGTATCGGTCATTATTCTTTGGAGTCACTCTCGAGGACTAACTGTTTATGCGATATAGAAGTGCTGTTGCAAAAGGGGGGGGGGGGGGAAGGCTGTGCGAACACCCCGACGGGGTTGGCTGTAAGCAGAAAATGCCTCAATTAGGTGCCAGTGATAGGACGCAGGATACGCAGGTAGTAGGAGGTAGTTCCCTCCCGCTCTTCTTCTGCCCCGTGATTTCCTTGGCTAGTCTTCTAGTATATAATGGAAAAAAGATGTCGATAATTCACTTGTGAGGTTTGGAGGCTTGGGAGCACGCGATCTTAGCGCACACTACACCTAATCATTTTGTGACAATCCTTTGATCAGTGAAAGAATTATTTTCCTGTTATGGGATATCTAACCACCAACTGCGAAAAGAGAAGGAGATATAATATGGAATGAGAGGTAACATTCTCATCACGTAAGATGGATTCGCACAGTGTCACGTGACTTCGCCTGCAAGCCCTAACTGGGAGAGAATAATGATATGACCTCCATATCACCCATTTCCCCATTTACAAATCAATTTATTACAAATATAGTATAAACATGTTTTCATCCGAATAGGCATTGTCAACAATCAGTCAAAGTTCATCAAAGCTAGCCCCAGATCCTCATTATATACCCTAAACGCCAGATACCTCCCTGTCCCCGTTTCTTTAAGATCAAGGAAGGGAAAATACACGTCGCAAAAGAAGAAAGAAGATACATATACATATCTTAATCATGCTTCTTTTCTTGTCCTAGGACCCCGCCGAGGCTAAAGCCTGGAACGCTTTAACCAGCCCCATGGCCGCCCCCGCAGCAGCTCCCCCCACGAGCACCATCTGGACTCCTCCCATCACCCCCCGTCGGATGTTCTGCGTGCCTTTCCACCCCGACACAAAGCAGGTCTTGCCGTATCCGAACAGGAAAAGGGTGACGACCATGGTCACGATGGACCAGCGCAGCGCGTAGAACGCCTCGTGCGGCCCGACGAAGAAGTACGGCATCAACGGCACAAAGCCGCCGACGAAATAGCCCAAGGCGATGGTCAGGGCGCATGTGAAGGCGCGAGAGCCCGACGGTTCGGGCAGGGTGTGGTGGAAGTTCATCAAAAACGACGGCAGGTTGGGAGAGGAGGCGAGGTGACTTGTCAGGTCTGAGAGGACGTGCGGGGGAAGATCATACGGGGCGAAGATGTCGGAGATCATGTTCGCCGTGGCAGACGGGTCGGTGGCCGTTTGCTGGCATGTTTGCTTCAGCGTCGCGCGATATGATTCTCTATAGCCTAGTCAACAATAGATCGAGAGTGAAAGCTAAGGTATCTGGCAGACTGGCTCACTCTTCACTCTTGGCTCCGAGGTAGCCTCCCAATCCCATGGAGATGGCTCCAGCAATCAGCTCCGCCAACCCTCCAAATACCACCACCTTGGTGTCGTCCAAGGTCGACAGACCGGCTGTGAGCGCAAAGGGCACGGTCATGCCGTCAGACAGCCCGATGATGGCATCCGACACCACGCGTGCATCGACGATCTTGAAGCTCTTTCTCTCATTCCTGCCGGTCTCAGACGACGAGCCCGACGGCGCAGACTCGAGGTCACCCACTTCCTTCCCCAGCGGTTCTCGAGAGTCTTTCTCCGAATCCGTAAACTCGGATGACACTGGCGAATATCGAGCCAGGAAATTCTTCACCGACGAGAGGGACATGATGGCTCTTCCAATCGATGTCACGACAAGATTGACGAATTGGTTATGAGCCCGCCCGACGTTAGATGCAGGATCAATGCAGGAGGAAGAGGTTGACGCTGAGAGAGGCCGCCAGCATTACAATGTTGAGGATGCACGAGGACTCCGTAGGTGCTGTGAAGACCGCGTACAAGCAAGGAGCCGCAGTTAAAAATGAAAGCAGAATCGAGGGGGTCAACCGAAACGACCCAATCATGGGATGGTAATTAGCATTCTGTCCGACAGTCCTCTTCTAGGCTCAGTTCCTTGGCCCAAGAGGGAAGGCGACACACGAGAACAATCCATTACCTAGGTATGATTCCACGGAGCCTCCGACAAGCCCGTGGCGGATGACAGACGTGAGGCCGCGAGCCTATCGACAAGTATCGAGGGGCCAACGTGCACGGCAAGATATCTTGTTTCCGTTGCACGTTGCCAAGATACGACGTTGCAATTGGCCCAACCTCGCCAGCATCCCCGGCCGAAGAGTGGGCCTGATTGGGAGTGGGGAAGGTGCTGATGCTTGTCAACAATTAACTTTTCGCCTGGCTGGAGCTTGCCGCCAATCCGGTGCCGTCAATTTCTCAGCCGGCTCCTGCCTAGTCTAGGTAGATACTTACCAAGCTAGGTAGTCACGAACCTCTGCCCAACCAGGTTCGAGCAGGCAGGCACGCGACAAGCTGGCCAACCTCCTGCCGATGTACTCCGTAGGTAGCAATTGGGAAGGTGCTCCTTCCGTCATGACCTCCCAGGAAGGAGCCTGCACGAGGACCGACTATTACCTCTTGTACTCCGACTCCGTACGACACTGCCACTCCCGCTAGTTAAATTGAGGTACCTAATTTCTTGCGGGTTATCAGACGGATCGTGGGGATTATTACGTAGGTAGTTTAATAACTTGGTCACTTGTTAGATTATTATTATCACTCCACGAGATTATCGCTATAACGGTAGGGTAATAGTATACGTCAGCAGTGACCAACTCTTGGAGGTGTTAGATGGATCCATTGGAAGGTCGTACTCCGATCTTACTAGGCATCTGTCAGTCAAGCAGTAACTCTAATGCAAAATCAATGCACCTAAGATAAGGCCGTCTGCAGCTCTTTCTAGATTATTATAGTAGTGAGAGTGGGTCGTCGGTAGGAACAGCATTAGCCCTGAAGGAAATTATTCTCACACAGGTTTGACTCCACAAGCAACGTTACTCCAATACGATCTGAATAAAATAATGCTGGCGCCGGCATGGAAAGCATGCCCCGGTCGTGGACTAAATCGATGGTAACTGTCCCAGTCCCACAGTTTACCTCAATGATCTTTCTGAATGGAGTCCAGACTGAGACCTACTCGGCTATCTGATCCGAATGCCCTCGATTCCATTCATTCTCCCGTCTCTACCTAGTTCTTTTGATTACTCTGCGCTCCTCCCGCAGAATAATTCTACCGAAGTTTCCGCCATTATTCTGGTCGCCACGCGGTGGAACTGGCTAGGATCGCGGGCGCACGTGCGTCGAGGACGAGGCCGAGGGGGCCAAACAAGATTCTCGTCAAAGCAAGCCTTGCAGCCGGCGTCAAGATGTGGAGATGAGATGACAGCCGGGGCCTGGAAGGATGCCGAGTGCGATTTCGGGATCAACCGACCTGCATGCTGGAGGAGTCCGTGTTGGACAGGGGAGGTCGACGCCGGGCCACCATAAATAAATGGCTGCGCCCAAGATCGATAGGCAGGATGAGACCAGCCTTCGACTTGAGATCAAGCACCGCCAGCTCTTCTTCGTAGCTACCTAGGTAGTACACAATGAAGTCGACTCTGGCTGCGACCACCATCGCCGCTTTGACCGCGGCGGGTGCTGCTCTCCCCGCGCCCAGGGCCAACAACAGTGTCTGGGACAACATCAGAAGCAATGTAAGGAAATCCTCATGGTGAATTGAATTGATCATCTATGTCAAGCAAGTTGATGCTCACCAGCGTCGTGTGACCCGCAGATCAAGCATGTCATCTACCTCATGATGGAGAACCACTCCTTTGACAACATCGCTGGATACTGGACCTTCCATCCGGGCATTGATAACCTGGCCAACCTGGGCAAGTCCTTCTGCAACGAATATACCAACCCCAACTGGACCGTCTGGGGGGAGCCTCTCTTGATCTGTGCCGCACCGTACGAGAGCGAGGTGCCTCTAGCCGACCCGGACCACAACTTCGCAGGCACCTCGTATGAGATCTACCGGACCTGGTACCCGACCAAGGACTCGGTCCCCAACATGGGAGGCTTCATCGAGCGGCAGTCTGAGAAGTACCAAGAGACGCCAGGCCAGTCGGCGTTTGTGATCAAGGCCTTCAGCGAGAAGGAAACCGCCACGTTGGTCGAGCTTGCCCAGAACTTTGCCTTTTTCGACTCCTACGTAAGTCTTTATGAATAATGAAGTCTTGCACGAATGATTACTGACTGATTCGTAAACAGCATGCCGAACACCCTGGTCCGACCAACCCTAACCGTCAATTCGCCACGGCTGCAACGACCTGCGGTTTTGTCGACAACACCAACCAGGCGTCCGGTTGGTTCAACAATGTGACGGGTGTTAGCTGCGCCACGTCTATTTTCGAGGCCCTCAGCAAGAAGAACATCACCTGGAAGAACGTAAGTGCCATTGCACTGCAGAAAATACAGTCTTTGCTGATCACAGCCGATAGTACTATGAGTCGGATATCATCGACTCCTTCATGTACGAGGTAAGAAGCATCCTGGATATCCCTGGCGAATTCTCGTTCTGACATACAATCTAGTGGGTTCAAGAGAATGCAATGGAGAACATTGTCCACGCCGACCAGTTCTACCGCGACCTGCAGGAGGGCACTCTGCCGCAGTTCTCGTACTACAACCCGGAGTGCTGCAACATCACGTCGATGCACCCGTTGAGCAACCTGGCCACCGGAGAGCTGCTGATCAAGCACCTGTACGATGCGGTCCGCAACTCGCAGTACTGGGACAATGCGTAAGCATCCATCCAGACTCTTGGGAAGACAAGGCACTGACGTTCTAGTTTGATTATTATCAACTTCGACGAGCACGGTGGATTCGCTGACCACGTGCCTCCGCCGACGAACATCCCTGCGCCCGAGGACAACATCACGTTTACCGGCCTGTCGGACGGCCACAACGTGACCTACGACTTCACGCGTCTTGGTGTGCGGTATGTAACACCCAATGCCTATATATTGATCAAAACAAGGAGTCCATCCTTTCTATATCTCAACTAACGTTTTTTGCAGTGTGCCCGCCTTCCTCATCTCCCCCTGGATCCCCGCCAACACCCTGATCCACGACGAGGGCACCAACTACGCGAACAACTCGGCCTACACACACTCGTCGATGTTGCACTTCCTGCAGGAGCTCTGGGGCCTGGAGGGCCTCAACAACCGGGTGCAGTGGGCCAAGACGTTCGAGTACGTCTTCAGCGACCAGAAGCGCGAGGACACGCCGACCAACCTGTCGACGCCGATCTGGTATGGAGGCAGTACCGGGCCCCAGCCGTACCCGTACTACCTCCTCAACCAGCCATACTCGTACTATGAGGAGATTGGTGCGTAGACAGGTAGGTAGTTCGTCTGGATGTGTTAGCATGAAGGCAATCAACTTTCATCACATATGTATGTATGTATGTACATACATACATACATACATACAGTACATATAGCATTAGTTTTTCTATAGTCTGTATTTAGTATATAGTATTTTATACTATTTTCTAGTACAATGTTCTTGATGCAAATGCAAGGAATTAAATTCCTTCCCTTCCCATATTAATGCGCGGAGATGGAATGACTCTATCCACTGACCGTGACACTAGCAACCGCAATAAGAGCAGAGCAAGTACACACACAGAGACACAGACACACACACAGAGAGAGAGAAAAGCAAATAGTATATAAATCGAACAAACCAGCAAAGCGTGAGAGTGCGAGACAAGAGTACAGTACATCAATCAATACAGATCAGATATGTACAGCACAGTACTCCGTACAGTACAACAAACACCAAACAAACAACCTAGGTAACCGGGTAATACAGGAGCAAAAAACAAAACAAAATGAAAAAAAGCCTGAAGTATTATTTAGGGTACACACGTACATTCGCTTCGCTTCGCTTCCCCCAGGGTAGCGCGGCAGAAATTGGAAGACACAGACAAACAAACACGGCATATGTGATGTAGATAGAAGGTAAGGTAAGGCTGAAGTGAAGGATACGGATATATGGTCTGCTCGTCCGTTCGTTCAAACGATGGCGGGCGGGTATTATTTATTAATTGGTGGTGATGTTCTTTTTACTGAGCATGTCTGCGAGATAGATATATTAGCATCATAAGGTCCATACACAAACAGACGGCAGATGGATAGAGAAATTGTACTTACGATCTTCTCTTCTCCAGCTTCGTGGCATGCTCCGATGAGGCAGCAGCAGCCGCTCCGTTGCCCCAGAGCCGGCTCTTGTATGTCGGGAAGGAGGTGTGGTTCCAGATATTGACAAGAACGCTAATGGATGTCCGTCAGTCAGGTATTCTTCCCGGGATAATGTTATGTTCAAGCAAGGAAACCCACCTCTGGCTCCGATCCTTGTACTCCTCGTCCTTCAACTCCTTCACGCCCACCTTCATCCCGTCCCTGCTGAACAGGACATGCTTCTTCTCCATCTTTTCTCGCGTCTTGTGGCCCACCTCCTGCGCGATGCTGTAGAAGACGAACCAGACAAAGGCGACAAAGCCCACGACGACGAGGAGAATCAGTAGAGGGACCAGACTTTGAACAGCCATTGGATCGTATTTCGATTAGTATCCTCAATCTTTTTTTTTTCTTTCTGCTCAATTCGTCTGTCTGTTTGTTCGACTTGTGCGACACAATTGTCTTTCGAGATCGTTCACGTTCGTTAAAGTAGGACGGAAATAAACAAAATGAATGACGGATGTTTCGTTAATGCTCGTCTCGTCTTGTTGGAACGTTCTTTACTGGTCAAGATAATATCGTCGGGCTCGTGACTTTGGTAATTCAATTCAATTCAATTCAATTCAATCGTAGCGGCCTTGATTGAGCTCGTGGCGCATTGATTAGATCGGTAAGTTCAAGGAAGGGAATGCGGGGACGGCGGTTAAAAAAGGAGGTAGGTGGATCCAGGGACCAGCACGAGGACTCTGTCTCTTGTGGCTTGTGTGTCTGTGCGTCCGACCCACTCACGAGGCTGGGCTCCTCGACTGACGTGACGTTCCCAGCAAAAGCGACGAGATTTATTGTGGCGTTGCGAAAGAAATCTGCAGTCTGACGAGATTTAAACACGAAACAAGCGCCCACAGGATTTGGAACCACACAGTCCCTATACAGTACTTGAGTGGACTGCAGGAAGAGAAAGCCTTTTAAAATGTCTCGCGAAGAAGGATTCCCGCGAAGAAAGCAGTCGAATTAGCGACACAAGAATGAAGGAAGAGAAAGCAAGAATGCGACAGTGACACAAGACTCGGGCGGATAGACGAACGTCGTCAGTGTGACCTGAAACAAGCAGAGGACGGGAACGATCCAGTGGTTCGTGACTGCGATCCACACTTTCAGCTGGGCGAGTCAGAGGTTGCGTGCCCCTGGAGCTATGTAATAATCAGTAATAACTGCGAGCCTTTCAGAGGGAGCCATTATTATTATCACCTTATCAGATCTGCAGCCTGCAGCTGCCACCACAGCCACAACGGGCGACCGCGCAACGCCTCTTGTTATCTAGTGGATCCACCTCTGGGCGGGGAGTTACGCCCAGTCACAAGTTACTACCCGTATGGACTCCGACTATCGAGTTGGCGGGTGCCCGCGCAGAAACAGGTCAGCTGGGTTCAGGACAGCTGGCGTGAGCTGCCTACCTAACCAACAAAGGTAGCCAGCCAATTGCTCTTTACTCTTTGCTTTACGGAATACTCCGTTATGAGTGGGTCTGTGGACCAAATGACAGCACATAGTTTTGATGCCGTTAAGGTGACTCAGCACTATCTGCTCGCAAAAGAATCCACAGAATTCCTTCTGGCGCGAATGACATTGACAAATTTTTCGAGCTGGTGACACGAGAAGATTCACCAGAAGTTCTGTACTGTACGGAGTACCTTTGGAGAAACCTCGAAGCAGGACATGCGCTGTCCCAGAAGTAGACGCTTACTTGACTATCCGATCAAATCTATTAATATCTCAGATAACTCGAGTAAGGCATATTATGTCATTTCGCAGGAAATCTATGAATCACCGTCAAGTGAGATCGCAAAGGACGGAGGTCCGGGCACAAAGAAGGGATGGTCAGATGTCCAGACCCGACAGCCAGCGGTGGAGATTCCATCACTCCAGTAAAGAATCAACTGCAGAATGACACACTTTATTTCAGAAGCCCCAATTCATCGCGTTCTCTAAAAGATCGGCCAGCTAGGGTTACTTCGCTCGTTTGTCGAAGGAGCTGCTGTAGCCTGAGATTGGGGCACTTCTGATCGTAACCTTCTACCTGCTCGATATCTAGAGTTTGTCAGCCTGATGGCGAAGCTCCTAACCATTCTGAAAGGTTTCCAGTCTCTGGAAGAGACACACGGTGAAGAAGCTTCGATAGCCTGAGACTGAGGCTTCTCTCGTGTTGAGCTTGGAGCTTCTTGACATCTGAATTCGTCGTTCATAACACATCATCTGCTTTGGCCGTGAGCCTATTTCATTCCTTTAAAGCGTGGATGATACCTCTTGGTCCATGTCTGTTTCCTGTCAGTCCAGGGGGCTTCTCCTCTCACTGCGCCAGGACTTTTGAATAGCTGAGCCGGCACATTGAATTCTCTGTTGAAAACCCGTTTTAGAACATTCCAATACAATACCCTTGTCTGTTGTTGTTAGAACATGAGGAGTTATGTACTGACTGTCGTAAGCGGCATCCCGATGCGGGTTCGTGTCGAGAGATCCGTCTTGGGCGGGAACTTAATCTCAACCTCCCTTCCTGCCCTGCGGAACGAGATGGCAGCCATCGGCTTAGATTATCGCTCGAGAGTACTCAGACGATCTCTTCGTCAGATTAGTTTTCTCCTCTCTTGAATGAGAATATCCAACTTGCTTTGCTGATGAGAATTCACTGACATGGGACGAATTCAGGTTTCCTGCCGTTTATGGCAGGAGCTCCACCTATCTTCACGGACAGCGTCATGATGACTAACATTATCCCGGCATCCATGGAATGCAGCTTCCCCCGCATTTCATCTGTGGACGTCTCTTCTGATCTTAGATGTCGTCGCGTGGCGTCCAATCTGTTCAATCTCTGGATATCCGCTGAGTTTCACATCAATTGCCAGTCTATCCACTCGCAGCACTGTCCGGACTTGCAATTCCGTTAGAAGGAATATAAATTGGTACCTGAAGTGGAATACCTCTGAGACAATGGTCTTCATACCTATATTCCCGATTTGCTTCCAGTTTGGAACGGATCAAAACCCCTGTCGCTGCAAGTTTGTTGGGCCAACCTTGGGTAAGTTGCTGGCACAAGACCAAAGCAAGATGCAATGCAATCCCTGCATCGGATATCACGCTGAACAATTCTTAGGGTTTCTCACGTTTATCGTGGCTGGGGTGTGTAGGATCTCGAATTCCGGTGGAATGGCAGTGTAGAGCTGACGACGACGGCGATGTAGATCATATGCTGGCCAGCTTCGATCTTCTGTGGCTGCTGGGCGACAAAGACGGGGACTGAGTATGTATCTGTCTGTTTCTTTTGCAGCGGTCGGTATTAGCTGAGTTTGGTCATCACGAGCTTGACTCGTCTGATCTTTACTTACCAAAAGAGGAAATTCATCGTTGATACTGTCCGTCTATAAACAAAACATCTACTAACTTTTCTCTCCAGATTGCTGGAATTTCCGGTTAGACTGAATTCGGAGGTCACCAACTTCATACCGATTTGAATGTTGTCAATGAGAGGGCTCTAGGCACTGTATCAGCTCGTCGTGTTGTCTTCAAAACATTGTTTCCAGCCTCAAATGGTCCCTCAACGATATCATGTGGAGACCTGGGAGGCATCTTCGCGTCTCACGCCAAGTCTAATGTCAATTAGGCAGCATCCTTCAATTGAGTGCAATTTCTTTGTCTGGACAGCAAGCAAGCTCCCCCATCTCACCAATCATGGCGATCTCCTGTGGGCCTCGAGTCCCCCAACCACCGTGTCTCAGAGAGCTTCCGCAGTTGATATAGTTCTCTTCGAGTGATTTTTACTACATGCAAACCCGGCCAGCCAATCCCACCACTCTCCAGATCTCCTCCACATCATGGCCAAGGCATCCCCCCACAGTTCGCCTCTCCCCCGATCCATCATGATCTCCATATGGGGAGGCCTCTTTGCGATACTAGATCGATTAGACTGCCAAGGCCTGACAGAAGGTGGATTCTTGAGTGAATACTGGGTTCAGTAAGTATGATATCTTTTCGGGTGGCTGGCAAGCCAGCTCTCTCATCTGAAGACAGTCGTCTCCCTCGACGACGTCCAAAATTTTCTACAAAACGAACTTCTTCTCTTGCTCCAAACGTACCTCTTTTGAACGAATTCTCTACGAACAGAACTACTTCCTCTTGCTCAATAGCATCTCTCAGAAGAACTCATTCTCTCTTGACGAAATCTGTCAGTCAAAGAACTTCTCTATAGAGAACTGGTTTCTCTCTTTCAAAGCACCTCTCAGAAAGAAGAACTCCTTCTCTCGATAGAATCTGTCTCTCAACCTCCGTCTCTCAAACAACTTCTTCTCTCACTTGAACAACCCTCTCTCTAACGACTTCTATACAAAACGATCAATTCATATAACTTCTTCTACACAAGTGATACTGCAAAAATGGCTCCTATCGAGGACAACAACCTTATCAAAAACCAGGAGACGACCATGGATGTCTTCTTTCCGGTCAATGGGAACACCGGAGGACCCATGGGGTGGTCCTACGGTATGGAAGACTGGCCGAACCCATTTGAGGCCGCATTCAGGAAATATGGCTCTCGTTTTGGAGAGTCTGTTAAATTCGCCAATCCATGTTTTCTCATGGCCAATCGGTACCGGCCTCGACCTCCTCCTGATCGCAAAGCCGGCGGTATTCGTCGACGCACAAACTCTAAGCCTCCAGTGACGCCGCTCACCGACGCAGCCAAGCGCAGGGGCTACAAGGCTGCCGCCGCGGCCGTTGAAGCAGCAGCAGCAGCTCGCTGGCGCGAGAGGAACGGCACAGCCGGCGCGGCGACGCTTCTGACACCACCCTCCAGCGCCGACGACGTCGACGACGTCGACGATGTCAACAACCCTCCTTCTCCTACCGTCAAGACGGCTTCGATCCCGATCAAGACGACCATCGTGCTGACTCGTCTGCCTCCCGAAATTGATTTCTTCGACTACATCCGTGAGGAGAGCGTGTCGCATCTGCCTCTGGGCAAGTGGTTCCGTGGGTGGTCGCAAGAGCTGCAGGTGCGGGCGCAGCTGGAGCAGATGCACTGGCTGCTCATGCATGGTTGAAAGGGGATGTCCTAGAAACGATGAGTTGGAAAGTATGAGTTAGAAATGATGAATGAGAAACGATGATGCAGGTTTATGAATGTTCATGATCACGAAGAAGGAATGATGTCTCTTTTTTTTTTCCTTTAATTTTTTTTAGAATAGAATACGCAGGCTCTATTCTATTCTATTCAATTCAATATCGAGTACTTTGATGCTTTGCCCTTCTTCCATCTTTTCTTTTCTTCTTTTCTCGCTGCTCAGTCAGATCCGCACGTCCGCAAGTAGTAAACAAGCAAGTAAGCAGGTAATCTACTTGAAGTCATTTCATCTCATTTCATTTCATTTTATTCATCTCATCTCACCGATTGATCGATCTCACGTGCTGCATCGCCCTATCTGAGAACTATGACAATGACAATACGCTAGTAATGAGTCATGATTGTTCCGGCTTGATTGATTGGAGACTATTATTGAGAATTGAGGTTTGAAAGACAATAGATACGAAGAAGTAAGTAAGTCAGTGAATGAAGCCGCCACCCCTCCTCCCCTCCCGACGGGAGAGAGCCATCTCACCGTCTTCGAGGTATTATTGCTGCGTCTTCTCATCTTCTCAAGAACTACCTACTTAGGTACTCAGTATCTCATCATGCAATCTCCCTACCTAATCTGAGAACTGCAATACGCTAGTAATGAGTCACGATTGTTGCTGTTACAACTTGATTGGAAACTATTATTGAGTATTGATTGAGGCTTGGAAGACAATATCTATTATGCGAAGAAGTGAAGCAAGTGAATGAGGCAGAGACAGCCACACTCCGGGCAAGTCTGGTCGAAGTCCTCCCATCCATCTCACGCAAAGACCCCCGAATCTAATCTCCCCCTCACGGCTATCTATCTATGCAGTGGTTAGTTCCCAACCTACGTACCTACCTAGGAAAATATCAGCGCGAACGCATGCGCTCACTTACAAGACTAAGTCGATCTGATTCTGTTCTGGAGCAAGCACAAGGAAGTGATGGAAGATATCATACGGCAGCCAGCTGCTCTCAAGCATTCAAGAATAATAGTACTACCTACCTAGGTAAGTAGGTACCTACCTATTTTAGTCATTTCCCAAAGAGGAAAGACTACGTACGGCCCTGGGGCTTTTTTTTTCGCTCGAAATCATCAGAGAAGATTGATTACGCAGAGGACTCGAAGAGAAGCGAATGCTTTATGGTCCACTGTATATATTACGGCTCAGAAGAGATATTGCAACGTGTGTTGGAGGAGCTCCTGCATGTATGCAGATCAGATCACTAAGAAGCTGATGTCATTGGCCGAATCCGCAACGAACGTGGGAATATTTCGAATCTTCCGCTGACCTTGAAAAAAAAAATCGAGAAATTGAAAACAATGCATGCGCGATTTTTCTCTCTAAGGAAACACCTACTCTTCTAAAGGTTTAGAAAGGAATATTACCTTCTATAGATGGAATAGAGAGAGAGAAAGAGTAGAGATAAGTCAAGTAAGTACTGTACCTACCTACCTACCTAAATACGTATAAGTGACTGCTTAAATCAAATCGATAGACAGAGAAACTCAACAATTGCAGCACAAGGTATCCATATCCATGTCCATGTCCATGTCCATATCAATTTCCATACAAATTGTCCCAATTCCGCCTTTCATTCTGTTCGTATTTCTCGTCTCGTCATGTCATCACCCATCGCGTTGCGGCTCTTTTCTCGTTGTCGGAGGTTAATTACATATCAATCATGGCCATGGCGGAGAAAATTCGCTTCGCAGCTCCAACTGTAGTTAATGTCATATCATATCTTCCCATCTGCTGACTTATAAATGTGAAACGTGACAAAATGGTTGAACGTGTGATAACCGGGAAAAAAAAGGGGGGGGGGGGGGGAAGGCAAAAGGGGAAAAAAAACTATCGGGGTCTCCCTCTGAACAGCCTGCTGAAAAAGCAGCCGATCCGATTCTTCTTCCTCGGCTCCCCCTTCGCATCCTGTTTTGTCGAATCTGCTGCCGCAGAAGTCGTCTGGTTCTCTGGCGTCGAAACCTCTGGCGTCGTGACCTCTGGCGTCGTAACCTCTGGCGTTGAAACCTCCGACGTCTGGGCCTCTCGAACCCCGGTGGTCACGGTCGGCTGGGAAACTGGTGCTGCCGGCGCGGTCAACGCAGTCTCGGCAGTGGTCGTCGGAGCCGGTTGGCCAGCCGATTCCGCCGTTGGAACCTTGAACTGCAGTTCGTCCTCAACCAGTTTCTTCCCCTCGACCGCCTCGCTGTTGGCAGCCGCTTCAGGCTCCTCATGTGCTTTTCTCAGAGACGCCTTGACCACATCTGGAACTTCACTGGCCGTCGGAGCGCCTGCCGGTCCAGCCGTCTCCTTCGGCTCCACCTTCTTCTGGAGCTCTTCTTCCACAGCCTTTTTCTCCTCCACAGCTTCTGCATTCGCGGCCGCCCCAGGATCTCTGTGAGCGTCGGAGATGGACTGCTTCACCACGTCGGGCACCTCATCAGCTGGTGCTTCCCCGTTGGTCTGCTTCTTCTTCTTCTTCTCGGACTCCAGAGGCACTTGGGCTGCGAGAACGGCGGTGGTGGCTTCCGGGGCAGCGGACTGAACCGTGATAGGATCCGCCGAGTCGCAGACCTTTGGATTCAGGGGGAGACGGGATTCGGGAATCAGGTCCGTCGTCACGTCGGGCACTGCGAAAGCCTGCACAGGCTTGGTAGCCTCAGGTCCTAAGCCCGGGACCACAGGATAGCTGGCATCCTTCTCGTAGCCTTCCTTGTCTGTGGTAGCGGTGGACTCGACCGTGTTGGGGCTGAAGGTGCTCGAGGGTGGTACAGGCTCTCCCGGCTTCAGTTTCACGGGATTACCAAGCCCGCTCGAGGCGGCGATCGGGTTCACCGACAACTGCTCGGGTTCCCTCGCCGGCGTCTCTAGAAAGGTGCCTGGGACTGCGCCACTGGTCTCCAGAGGAGCATCTTTGGCCAGCTGCGTCGCAGTGGAATCAGGAGCTGCTGAAGAGACGGTGGCGTTCTTGCTGTCGGATTCTTTGGGGACGTCGGCAACCAACGCAGCGGTGGTGGAATCGGGAGTGACGCCAGCCATGACTGCAGCAGTCAACGTTGCAGATTCGAAGTCTGGCTGGGATGCTTTTTTAATATCTTCGGGAAAGAGGACGTTGTTGATATTGTTGGCTCCGTCGTTCTCTTCTCGAGCGCTGCTGTCAGTAGTCCACAAGCCGTCGACGACGAACTATAATTGAGAAGTAAAACGAAAGGTCGATGTCAGCAGTGATCCGATGCGGAAAAGACAAGTCCAGAAAAGGGAAACGGGGAAAACTGATGATTCTGAAGGATAGCGGGGGAATGATAGTCGTGACATCGGAGGGCTGACGGGAAGAAGGCGGTGAGATGACGTCAGTAGGCGAGGGAGGGGAGGAGCTGAGGGATGCAACGGACTGGGATAAAAACAGCTGCCTGCTGGTAGACAGGGTCCGGCACGGCAGGCTCGTCGCAAATTGCAACGGACTCGTAGCGCCCGGTCTTCCTACAAGCCAACAGAGCTTCTATCCTTGTCTCGAGCAAGAGGGAGTTGTGTGACTCGTTCCTCTCTTCGACCTGTCCTCACCTCACGAGGACGTAATTGTAATTCCAGGTAGTGCCACGGCCCGCGGACATGGCAATGGAGGGGCACGTGGGAGGCGGACGGGTCGCTGAAGATGTCCCTTCAACGGACGTACCTTGTAGTAAACCTTCTCATCCGCACTGGGCAGCTCAACTTCCTTCTCAAACACGTCGCCCTTCTTTTCCAACCGTACCGTCTTCCCCCAGTCATCGAAGGTGCCGGTGACGAACACCTCGTTCGCACTGTACGGCCTGCATCCAAGTCAGCTTGCCCCTAATTGCAGTCGCTATGGCGCGATCTGGAGATGCATACCATTGGAAGATGAAGCTCCCCATGTCTGGTCTGCTCTCGGTGCCCAGACAAGAAAATGAGACCCGGTCTTGTTGTGCTAGATAAACGTTTGGATGTTTGAACTCCGGGGCACCCTACAATCGAGCTGGAGGGGGTTGGATCTCACGCAATTAAGAGTGAGAGACGGTGCTGGAATCACGAGCACGCTCGCTGCAATCTATATGGTGAGGCGATGGATTAGCGCTGCCCTGTTAGCACCGATCCTTTTGGTTTGCAGGGAATTTGAGACCGGCGCAAGACGGCCGATAATGGCCGTACGCTGGACGGTTGAATACGGATCTCCCTGATCGCCTGGATAACGTTAATGTCAAGAGTAGCGAACCGACGATTGTCGGGAAAAGAAAAGAAGCAATCCCGCCTCGAGGCGTTGAAGTCGCCCAGGGGAGTTATTCTTATTGCTCAAAGGCGCCAACTGAAGCCTGCTTCGTAGCTGCTAGGCTAGTATCTGCAGAGTCTTATGGTTGGAACTCGTAGCCATAGCTGCGTCCTGATGTCGATCGCCTGGGCTATTTCTAGGTCATTGGTGCGCCTCCGCGACGTGGACCAATAATTGTTGTCTTCCATCTAGCATCCCTCACCTGCGTCACCTGCAATTCACATGATCTGAATCTGAGGAATTTCAGAACTGCGGCCTGCCCCACCACCGTCAGTCTACAGAACTGTGTGGCTGTTATTATGATCATCGTCATCATCATCATCACCAATGATACTGGTCATCCTGGGATCATAACGTGATTTTTCTTCCCTAGGATCGGGTGTTTTCTTCCCCTCCAGGCCTTTGGCAGCGTCAATGAATGAGGAGAAGTTTGGTTACTTCTTGATGTAACTACCTAGGTACTCGATTGCCGGGTCCCTAGCAGCTCCCCCACCTCGGCTCAGTGCCGCTAAGAATAATTAATAATAATTGGTCCACAACATCGAGGCGTTCTTGCGTAACCTGGAACAGCTCATCCACCGCGCCATGGTTAATGGTTACAAGCTGATAAGGATCAATCCGCTAAACGATGATCTCCACGATAAGATGTGCTCTACCCCTTTTTTCTCTCATTGCTATCTATGCCATCATTGGATTCTCTTCTCACAATGGCCTCTTCTTCCTTATCCAAGATTCAATTGCGAATAAGACATTGCCTGGTTCTGATAAGCCCTTGCGGACCAGCTACACAGGCATTCGATACCTAGACCATGTTCTTACGAATTTAGGGCCGTTCTTTTGGCCCGCTATCACCGGAGATTCCCCCAGCATGTCCGTGTATCTGCTCGGATTTCTGGGCTCATTCGGCGCTGCTTGGGTTCTTCTGACCCTGGAAGGATGGAGAAGGGGGAATACTGGAAAGGTTGTTGCATTGCAAGTATTCCTTCGGATTGAATGCCATGATTGGTCGGGTGTGCACTGCGTTCTGGGGCTGACTTCCCGACAGCCCATCTATCTTCGACATCCTTGCGCAAACAATCACCTACGCTGTTACTGTTCCTGTCTACTGTACTTGGCAGCTCTACACATCCAGAACCGCCACTAAACCAGATGCGCGGAGTGTGAGAATCCCATCGACTGTGGCATTTATGCTGCCCTTCATAGTTGTTATCGGCTAGGTAGTCCCTTCTGCAGCCATGTGCCTTCCTGCACCATCAATTGTGAGCATCAACACGAAACAGGCTCTACTTGCAGCATGGCAAGTCTTTCCAGTCTACATATCCGTTTTGGCAAGAATATGCTCGTTCTTCTCTTCCCATATTTTCCATGCCAGTGAGAAATCTGGTCTTGCGACCCTCCACGGCTTGAGACGAATTTATGCTTTTGCCTTCGCATGTGCTGTTCTCCCACGCATTGCCGCCTGGGCGCTCTCCTTGACGTCTCTGGCGTTTCCAACTCGGTTTTCTGAGAGTGTTGCTGCCGGGTTACACCCGATGCGAGTCTTTGTCAACACGCTACCCTGGTTATCACCTTCCATCCAGGCTACATCTGTCGGAGAGGGCGCTCCTCTGGTTTCTCCAGTGGGACGATCTGATTGGTTCGACAACGCTGCTCCTTTGGACTATAGCACTGTACAAAGTGGCCCATCAGGAGGCATGGATAGAGGTAAGGTGGATAGAATTAGGATCGAAGATCGTCTTACTCTCCGTGATTTCTGGACCGGCGGGGGCGGCAGTAGCATTGATGTGGAGAGGGATGAGCTTGTTTTCGAGAAACTGGTCGATGAGAATGATCAGGACAGGAAGACTCGATGAGAAACACAACTGCCAGCACATAGCAGCAACGCACTGGTTTTGAAAGGAGAATCCGTGCTATCGAGGCCTTGCACTAGGCGGCCGTAAGGCTTAGTGAATTAGCATCATCGGGCCTGTTGGGCGCTTGGCATATGACTGCTAGTCTTGTAGTTTGTCTTGGGAGGCAGCTCAGACACAGTACAAACGCGACCAACCTCCTTTCTTCTGACACAGTTTCTGGACAGGGACTTGCATGTTGAGGATCTTGGTTGGTTGGGGAGAGAATCGACCAGCGGCAATGGAACGAAATAACCAGGAAACGGATAGCGACGCCATTTCCTGACGCCAGCGTCTGGGCCCATATGGGCATGCACTGTGGTACAAACCTTGTTGTGCTTCAGAAACCACAGCGCTCTGAGAAACAGTGGCCTTGGCATATCCAGTATGCAAGTTATTCACATTGTCCCTTGTAAGGATGCTCCAAGGAGAGCCAGGTCTGGATGATGCGCTTGATTGGAAGGTTGGAACGCTTGACGGGCGTTTGTGTAGCTTCGGTCAGCCCGCCCTTCTAGAAGACAGATCGAAAAGGTGCTGAACAATCGAAGCTTCCATGCGTTGCCGATGGCGATCCCAGGGTTGCTAGCGTTCCCGGAGACGGTCGCAACAGAGACAGAATAATATTCCCCATTCCTCCCAGACCGGTTCTTCGGTTCTGGACTCGTGGCTCTTTTACACAGTGTGCAGAGCCCGTTGCAACTCTCCCGCTTCAAGACGTCCCCATGGTATGATCTTTATTGCAAGACCTACCAGTCTACCACTACAGAGAAGATAGGATGCTGTAGGGTTCCATGCCGATAACTCAGGTGCGACATTGTAGGCAGCTAGCGAGACGATACTACCAATAACTCTTCACCCCCACATCCAAGAAGGACCCTTGTCAAGGCCTCTGGTCATCGCGTGCTTCCATCGGGCTTCCAGGCTAATTAAGCTCATTGTAACTCTATGCAGTCAACAAAATCAAAATAGAACTCCTCCTTTTTTTTATTCTCAATCCATGCGCTGCATCTTCCCGCCTGATCTTGTTCGTTAAATAAATATTCTTCCCATCGACGTGTGTGACAGCCGATTGCGGTCGCTGGACGGGGAGCAGAGCTCGGTTCCTGCGGTTTCGTGTGCCCCGCATCGGATCGACACCTCGCCTTCTCCAATAGCTGCCCCAGGCCCTCCGATGCCTCGACGGCTAAAGGCCTAAAACTAAACTGATTCTAAGTTGATTGATTATCCTTATTCCTGCTGCCCACCGCCGTCACTCCCTCTTCCACTCCTCCCCTTCCACCCCACCTCCTTCCTCGGGAGATCCTCATTAATTCTCATTCTCATTCTCATTTCTCATCCTCATCCGTCATCCTTCCTTTCTCTCTTTCTCCCTCCCATACCATATCGAATAGATGTCTTCGGACGCCCTCCCCCTCGCCTACCAGAACGAGATCAACGACCTCAATCGTGAGATCCTGAAGCACCAACCCGCCGACATCCTCCAATTCTGTGCCAACTTCTTTAACCGCCGATTGGAGTTGGAACGGTCCGCATTCCTCGCGTCTCAGCGTCAGGGCAGCCCGACAGGTGACCCCACGGATCCCCGGGGCGGCGACATGGCCTCCAGCTCCTTCCCAGGAACGAATCCTTTCTCCAAGTCCAACTCCAGCGGCAGCGCCACGGGAGCCACACGGTTTGAGAAGATAACGGAGGAGGAAGAATATGAAGTGACGTCTCCAACAGACCGGACTTTCCACAGTGGCCATGCAGGCTCCACTGCCCCTGCGGGACGCCTCTTCTCCGGACGCGGAGGCTTTGGAGGTGGCGCGGACGAGAGTGTCTTTGCCACCAGTCCGTTTGAAGAGTCCGAGCAAGGAGCTGGAGAGGACGAGCCCTCCGGTCCTCCCAGCGCCTTTCGTCCCACCGGCGGCACCAACAACCAAGGGTTACCGAATAACTACGCGCTCGGACGCCAGACATCAGTCTCAGCAGAATCCCTGAATCCGACCTCGACGGGGAACGACAGTTGGACCCCGCCTTATCACCCCAAATCGCCCGAACAGCTCGCCCGGTTGAAGAATGCCGTCAGTGGCAACTTCCTGTTCTCTCACCTGGACGATGAACACCTCAAGACCGTCCTTGATGCCTTGGTGGAGAAACCCATTCCGGCCAAGGACATCAAAGTCATAACTCAGGGAGATGCGGGAGACTACTTCTACATCGTCGAAGACGGCCACTTCGATGTCTACATCAACCCATCCGGTTCCGTTCAGTCAGGTCCCGACGGACTGGGCAACCACGTCGGGACGATTGGTCCTGGAGGCTCGTTCGGTGAACTCGCCTTGATGTATAACGCCCCGCGGGCCGCGACTGTCGTGTCTGCGGACCCGAAGTCGACCCTCTGGGCTCTCGACCGGGTGACCTTCCGCCGCATCCTTATGGATTCCGCCTTCCAGCGGCGACGCATGTATGAAGCCTTCCTCGAAGAGGTGCCACTGCTGTCCTCCCTCAAACCCTACGAGCGATCCAAGATCGCCGATGCGCTGGACACGATCAAATACCCGGCCGGGTCCACCATCATCGAGGAAGGCGGCCCCGGCGACTCCTTTTATCTTCTGGAATCGGGCGAAGCGGAAGCCTTCAAGAGAGGGTGCGAGCGTCCCGTCAAATCCTATTCGCGAGGGGATTACTTTGGTGAACTGGCGCTGCTCGATGATAAACCTCGAGCCGCGAGTGTGGTGGCCAAGACCGACGTCAAGGTCGCCAGACTGGGCCGGGATGGCTTCAAACGGCTCTTGGGTCCCGTGGAAGAAATCATGCGACGGACGGACTACGTCGATACTCGCGCCAAGACTCCGGCTCCAGTCGAAAGCGACTGAGGGAGCTGACAAGAGTTTTTCTTTTCTTTGTCTTTTTTTTTTCTTTTTCGCAAATGGTGCGGTGCTACCAGTTGCAATACGGACTATTATTTAGTATGAAACTTACACTCAATTTACTGTGGAAGCGGTTGAACTCTGAATTTTTCCCCCTATTAACTGTGATGATGGTTTTGATGGGCATCAGAGGGAGACAGGGGCCAGGATGGCCGTTCCAGTGGTGACAATGAAATTGATGGAGGGCGGAGTGGTCCCGTTGAGATCACCTGCCCAGGTGTTTCCCGCTTGCTACAAGTATCCGGTCTGGTCGCAGGTTGGAATCGACCGGCCATTCTCATGCACCATCTTTTCTCGATCCCTATTGTCAGTTATATTTAATCTTTGTCGATACAACATTGCAACATGCATCATTCCTGGGTTGGTCGGTTTGTTCGCGGTTAGCCGACTGTGCGGGACACACACAGTACCTAATCACGCCATCAATTCCTATGCGCTTTAAGCATTTCCGTCATTCCAAAGCCAAACACGAAAGAGGGAAAAGGAAAGAAAAAGGCAACACCGAAACTTGCATTTCATCGGCCGTTTCCTATTAATTATTGCACACTTGATTCTTTGTTCAGTCCCTTAGGTAATTTTTTTTACCTTTGTTTTAGGTCTCAGACTGGGTCTCCTCCGTTCACCCTTTGACTGACATTGACACGATGACTTTATGAAATGATTTAATTTATTGATTGATTGATTGATTGATCTGTCAATATCGATGGAGGGATATATGTACCGATGTTGTTCTCGTTCTCGTTCTCTGTTTTTTTATCTTATCGAATCGAGGAGTTGCGCTAGCTTAGGTAGGTAGGTAGCTAGCAAGGAATTACCTACATTAAATGGCACTACAATCAATACACTGAATTTCAAATACCTACTTGCCTTTTTTTCCCCCTTAGTCTTTAGTAGGATCAGAGCGATGCTCTAAGGCTAGACCTGTTTGTATGTATGTACATACCTAGGTAGATACAGTACCTACCTAACCTAGTAATCAACTGGATCGGAAGGTACCTAGGTACCTAGGTTAGGTAGGAGGTAGCCACCGTTCTAGGTAGAGTAGATAAGACATCAGGTTGTCCCGCGTCCATGTCAGATTATACTTCGATTTAAATTTTGTATTTTTCTTCTCTTCTCTCTTCTCAGGGAATTCTTCCACTCCATCGTCAGCTAACTATACTCAAAATGCACATGGAAGATGTAGTATAACTTGGTATCAAATATATATATAAAGAAGAAGATGGGATCTCGTATTGGCGTCCCGTCAGGTATGAAATACGAGGTGATTCCAATTTGGACAGGATATCTCCAAGTATGTACGCGGTTAGCTATCAAGTGAATCTTCCTTGATAGCATTGTCCGGCTGCATCACGATCTCTGTGATGTTCATCAATTCGAGCAGTCTGCTGCTGCTCCGGTGAATAGTGCTCTAAAACACTTGGACGTTTCGGTGCACGTCCTTCGCCCGTTATAGTTGTCCTGGCGAAGATGGGAGGGTCCGTGGAATTGACTCTGGTCAAAAGGACGGCCGCTGATATTCTTCGCGGTGCTGTCAGTCGTCATCGCGCCGCGTTGTTGAAACCATCAAGTTGCTGGAATAGGAATGTTTTCGAAGCATTTCCTAACCCTAACACTGTATTGGGCCTTCGATACCACTCTAAAGGAGCAGACACGGAAAGACGAAAGGCAAGCTTCAGCGAAAATAGCTGTCGGTTCTATTCCGACTACTTGCAGTGAGAAGATTGGGATGAAAGGCGACTGGACAAATCAGTGACACGGCTTTTGCCCGTATACACAGTGACTATGACAAAGGGTCAGCATCAGTCTCGTAATTCAAATGATATCTGACTGAAGTGGATACGCACACAACCGAGTACATGTGATAGTTCAGATTTCGCAAGTCCTGCCTGACGCGCGAGAGCAACGACTGAATGCGACTGTTGTCCCATTTCAGCACGCGTGAAAACAACGCAAGGGAATATGGCTCGATCGATTGCATCATCTGCAGATTCATGTAGAGGGACAGCTCCTTCAGCTTCGGGTCGCGCGGCCACGGGGACAGAGGCGCTTTGTACGTCTCCTCCGTGACCGCTGTGAAACCGGCGTTCTTCACCAAGCTAAGGAAGTGGGGTGCGATGTTCATCGTCTTGCCGAACGCGGCAGCGGCTTCGCTCAGCCGGACCTGGTACTCGTGATAGGCGGAGGATTCGGGAAGACTGTTGTCGTCGGTGGTGGCCCATGTCTCGAAATCCGTCAATTCGATCCAGCCCCCAGGAACGAGATTGTCATATGCTTGTTGCAGCAGCCGCGGCCAGTCTGCAATGCTGCCCGCCATACTCCGGATGTGGATGTATTCAAAAGGCTGGCTGAACGACCACTCCTCCTCCGCATCGTCAATCTCGAACCGCAGGTTGGGGGGGACCCAGGTGGGTTGGATACATGACAGATCTGTCGCGATCACAGTTGCCTCCGGATGCATATCGGCAAAGTCGATCGCCCACAACCCCGTGCCGCACCCGACGTCGAGGACACGGCCGACATGGTTCGGCAGAGGAGCCCGGTAGAGCTGGCCGCCAAAGATGAGGAGGTAGATGTGGTGTTGCATATCCATGCGATCCTGTTCGGGCTCATCGTTGGGCAAGGGATAGGCGCCCGCACGGAACGCATGATATCGTCGGCCGTTCTCGTACCTGATGGCGATTGCTTTTGTCAGCTTCCTGGACAGGCCCTCATGCATGAGAACTCAATCCATCGATGTGCAGGACTTACTGGTAGTTAAACACGCTCTCGCTCAACGAGACCGTTGAACTTTCCCTGCGAAGAAGGTCAATACGTATCCAGCGTCATACCATAACTGGGTTGGACTTGCTTGTCGTCTCCCAAAGCTGAATCCGCATCATCATCTCGATAGTAATTGCTCACATTGGCGCCATGAGAGTACGGCTGGTGGGCGCTGGCCACGGTATCTGTGACGCTGATGCTGCTGTCTCCCGCCACCGATGCGGCCCCCGACTCGCTCTGATCGCTTCTGAGATCGGATTGCCAGGGCGCATATCCCGATTGGATCTGATGGATCTGATGCTCGAACGGCGCAGACATCCTGTTATCGATGCTATCGATACGGTGATCCACCCCTGCCGGGCCCGTGCCCGCGCCTGCGGTCATCCAGACGGGGGATTGTATTTGTTACTAATCTGCTGGGGAGGTTGACGTCGAAGGGTTCTGCAGAGGAAAAGAGGGGTTGCAAGCGGCCAGGGCGGAAGAAAGGACAGTGAATTGTCAACCCCGGATGCAGTATATTAAATAACCGGGAAGGGAAGTAGCGACGGGTTCATCTAATAATTCAGCGTCCACTCGGTCCTGGGGCCACGGTGCAGCGTTTCGGAAGCGACGACAACATGCAAAATGGACAGTCACATTCTCACGACGGGCGGCTGATGAATAAGCTGCAATGAGATCGCGAGTCGCGCGGCAGACTTGGCAGCACTGGCAAGCCTAAGATTCGAGAGCGCTGGTGTCTTCAACGGGTTAATATTAATTAATACGGCTTGAACTTAAGGATCGATCTATTACTTTAGTCGGGCGGATCACGGCCGACAGAGGCGCTACTGCATTTAGATTCTTTTAGCCTCGGAGTTCCGGGTGGGAAACCACGGCCCACGGGCGTCCCATTATTTACGCTTTTGGGCAAGTGCGAGTGCTCCCGTCGGAAGAAGGTGCAGGAAGGTGCGGCTTAGGTGAGCTGACTGCTCCGTAATTACCCCATACGGAGGCATGCAGTGGGCCTCCGTATACGCCCAAGGCCAAACAAAGAACTCGTCTGATGCTAGTCCTCCAGACGTCGCCCCTTTGTCTTGTCTTGGCTGGCCATTTGCGTGCGTGGGCTTCCCCTTAAGCTCCCTATGTCTCCCTCCGCTTTCCCTCCTGGCGGAGGGCCTTTTCCAACGACGATCGCAGCTCGGAAAATTTGCTAGCATCGCAGTCTTCTGGAAGATGACCTTCGCCCACCATATCATGGCTACCGTGACAATATCTATAGATGGTGCATCGCTAGTCTGGGGTCTGCTCTTGGCTGCCGCGGTCGCGTCTGCAACCCTGCTGCTTGTGGCCGTCTACCGGCTCTTCCTCAGCCCATTGGCAGGCGTTCCCGGCCCCAAAATTGCGGCCCTCACAGCGTGGTACGAATTCTATTGGGATTGCCCCAGACAGGGCCGCTACATATTCAAAATTGAGGAGATGCACCAAAAATATGGTCTTTGCCCCCCATCTACTCCACCGATCAGAGTCTTGGTATTGCATATGGGTCCACGCGTTTCTGGAAGGCTGACTGTCGTTGCGGAACTGCAGGCCCAATCGTCCGCATCAATCCGTGGGAGGTTCATATCTCGGACCCGGCCTACTGGGACACCCTCTACACCAACAATAAACTAGACAAGGATGCCTGGTATTATCGCGCCTTTGGTGACAATCGAGGGACGGTCGGCACCGAACCATGGGAGCTACATCGGGCGCGCCGCGGCGCCATGGCCAAATTCTTCTCTAGTGCCAACGTCGCAAGACTGGAGCCCAAGGTGCTGGCCAGGGTGCAGAAGTTCTGTGATCGCGTGCAGGAGCATCGGGATGCCGGTCAGGTCATTCCCATCTCACATGCATACCGGTGCTATGCCACCGATGTCATCTCCGACTATGCAGCTCCCCACACCCGCGATTTCCTGAGCACGCCGGACTTTTCTGCGGCTTTCAATCAGGTGCTGCGGGACTTTTCCGAGCTCATGCTCTGGCATCGTCACATTCCGATCGTCTTCCCGTTGTTGGAAGCGATCCCGCGATGGTTGATCGCCAAGATGGATCCGACGGGGGCCCAGCTTGCCGTCCTGGACAATCAAGCTGTGAGTGTGAATTGGTGGAGTTCTGGTCCATTTAGAGTGTGGCTGATGTTCGTTTCGCGCAGAGTCTCATGAGGCAAGCTCGAACCGTCGTGGAGACCAAGGGTATCCCCCCGGAAAAGTCATCTCCAACCGTCCTAGATGCGATCTACACGTCAGAGCTGATTGGGCCGGAAGAGAAGACGCTGACCCGAATGATGGCGGAGACCCAGGCAATTCTGGGCGCCGGCACGGAAACGACGGGGAACACCCTCTCTGTCTTGACCTTTCATGTTCTCTCCAACCGTTCCATTCTGCGGAAGCTGAAGACGGAGCTGCAGGCGGCCGCGGAGAAGCATTCCGTCTGCGGTCTGATGGATTGCAAAATTCTGGACGGGCTGCCGTACCTGCAGGCATGTATCAAAGAAGCGCTGCGGTTGGCGACCGGTGTCGTCGGTCGTCTTCCTCGACGGAACCGGCTGGCGCCCATGTCCTACACGACCCCATCAGGAAAGACGTACACGTTTCCTCCCAATACGGCCATTTCTATGTCCATTCGTGATCTGCATCTCAATGGCGATATCTTTCGCAATCCGCATACTTTTTGGCCAGAGCGGTGGCTGGACAGCAGCATCGAAGAACTGAAGCGGATGGAGAAAGCGTATGTGCCGTTTGGGCGCGGGGTGCGAGCCTGTCTGGGGGTTGAGTTGGCGAAGGAAGAGATCACGCTCATGGCGGGGAATCTCTTCCATCGGTTCGATTTCGAGTTGTTCGAAACGACGGCGCGGGATGTGAGCGTGGAGCACGACTTTTTTGCGCCGTTTGGGCCGAAGGATAGCAAGGGGGTGCGAGTGATTGCGAAATGACACCCAGCTTCCAGTCGCTAGGCACGACGTCTATATATATGTACATGTACATATGATATTTATGATTGTACATAGACATGAACGGCTTGGATGAGCTTACTGGATCATTATGACGTGCGACCCTGTGGCAGGCCTGGTCCACGAATATGTATGTATGAGGTACGATATATATAAAAGAAAAGTGCAAAGCAGTCTACATCCCTTCTCAAGGTGAGCTTCTGAGTGAGCCGTTTTGAGTACACTTAGTAGGGTTGCTTCCTATCCACCCTAAGCGACTCAGGCTAGCTTACCTAGGTACCTTGCATGTAGAACCCTCAGGCGCGAGTCTATCAAGAATCGCCTTTGTCATACCAAGTAGATGTACCCGTGGACGTTTAAAACTCAAGATAGAGTTCTACCTAACCAGAGAAGGCAGTCCCATGCGAATTTGAACCTTCTTTGACACGTGCTCGGCCAAAGTCAGGAACAACCTTAAAATTATTACCTCCTAGGTTGGCCTGCAGAGGGTGGTTGATAGCGTTGGCTATAGTATAGTCAACAGACAAAAGACACTCAATTATTGCCAAGCAGGGGGAGGGAGAAAAAAAAAATAACTTATACAGTATACAAGTCGCATGACAGGCAGGGACTTGTCAGTGTCAACGAGGTCAGCAGCTGAGTGTGGCGTCTATGGACCTGACCTCGCGAGGCTCGATCGGTAGGGATGGGATGGGATGGGATGGCCCCAGCTTAGTAGGTACCTAGGTAACTGGGAAAGCAAGCCCTGGTTATTACATATATAAAAAAAATTACCAAATCAGGAAAATCAATTAATTTCGGGCCAAGTTTTTGGGTATGCCTATCTCTACCTCGTTAATTACTAGATATGATGGTGGCACTAGCGAAAAATTATCATGTATGTACTGTACAGTATAAGCTCAAAAAGTCTTATTATAAACATACCTAGAATGCCTAGATGGTACTCTAATAGTGGGTTGAGGACAAAAGTCATCTTGTTATGCAGACGCCAGCTCTTAGCTGAGCAGTTAACTAGGTACTTCTTACCCCCTCCCCCCCAACCTCTCCCCCCCTTCCCTCCTTCACGTCTAGCCCCATATATAATTCCATTGTTCTCTCTACATATTAACAAGAACCTGGGCTGCTGTGTAGTGGTTAGGACTACACCCCCAACAAGTCCCAAGTGGGATGTAGCCAGCCCAGGGTTCGAATCCCTCTGGTTCCAAACAAAGAGAACCCATTCCTAGCAAAATTCTGGGGGTGCTCCGGGAGGGAGGGCACCCCTTATCAGAGGTTTTTTTGTTTTGTTTATTTTATTTTATTCATTTATTTCTTTATTTTATTTTTGTTGGGGCAGGGGGGAGAGGGCGTTGTTGTCATTTACTTTTTTGGGAATGTTGATATCTACCTAGGTAAGAAAGAACACCGCGATGCTGACAGAAGATTCTGCACATCCCAGTTCAGCAGCATGGGTTGTTGAGAAACGATACGCCATTCTGCAGGATTACTTGCACAATGTTATGGTCTTCTTCTTCCTCCGGTAATAGGTGGTCTCGGCTTGAAGTTTAAAATTTGCTGCAGACGAGGGTCATGCAGCACAGGAGCAATGCGAAAATAATCCTCCTCCTGACAGGTTAAATTCAGCAGAAACACCTGTGCTCCTATCCCGAGATGTGAACCTCCTCGATACTGGAGTCAAATGAGCCATTCTGCCACCGAACTGTCGACCCATGGCAGAATGTCTTTAATAACACTAATGAGGGATGCTCTCAAGCTTTGAAACAAGTGCAGAACTGCTTCCGTTCTTGCAGGGAACGTTTAACTACACAGACCATCCCATAGACGAGCAAGGAAGACTACATAATCTCTGTGGTCTATTGCCCTGGAGCCAGTATTGACATATCTCCTAGTACCTCATTTTCAACGAGGAATTAAACATCAGCTTTTCACGTAACCAAGTCATCTTTCACATGACCAAGTCAGGACTCCTGTGAGTATTTTGCGTTCAAGAAAACATTGCTTGTGTTTCTGGGATCTGATAGTGTATTCCCAGAAATACCGTGGGCGATCGGGGGAAGATATAATCATCTGCCCAATTAATTCCCACAAACTGAACGGCTCCGTGAATCGTAGGTCGCTCCAGCAATCAGCTATCGTGCAGTGAAACCTTTTAGGCATCTTCAAGTATTATAACGAGGTCCTGCAAAATCAGGGCCAGGTGTAGTGACTCGTGGGTGGCGGCGCTCCGAGCCTAAAACGGAAGCGGAAATTCAATTTCATGCCCGCACTTTTCTGTTGTATATCCATCATCTGATCTGGACTATTTACATGATATCAAGAGTGTCCACAACTTTTTCTCAATCCTGAAGGACATTATTTTCTCGATATATCTCTTAGGCGCACGCAGAACAATCCATACTATGCCTCCAAAGGCCAAGAAGAAAGAAACGAAACCGGTACCGCCGAAACAGACGACCGCGACACAAACCCGTCCGAACTGGCCTCCTCTCCGTCCACTAGTCCCCCCGTCCGATCTGTCCATCGAACCCCTCCTCGAAGACCAGATCTTTCTCATCCGCAACTTCTTCACGGCCAATCTATGCAAGGCCTACGTCTCGTTCCTGTCGTCGTCGGTGACGCTGGTCACCACCCCCGCCAAGCCCAAGAGCAAAGATGAGGCGGTGCGCATCAATGACAGGTTTCAGGTCCAAGATCCTGTCTTTGCGGAGGCATTGTGGAGTGGGACCGCCTTGAAGGAGCTCGTCCTTGAACGGCGGGGTGTTGATGAAGAAGAAGAAGAAGAAGATCCGGACAATGAAGAAGAAAAGAATCGCAAGATCTGGGGCGGGACGCCTCTGGGGTTGAATCCCAATATTCGCATCTATCGGTACTCACCAGGGCAGTTTTTCGCACAGCATTGTAAGTGTTTTACCTCTCTTTCTCTCCATCTTCCTTTCTGTTTCTAGAGCTCGTAGATAGACACCCAAGTCTTAAAGTTCCATACATCTATATCTATACCTATTGAATCCAGTGAGGAAAGAAAGCGAAGAACAACACGATTAACGCTAGATCTTGTATCAACCAGATGACGACTCCAACACTCTTCAATTCTCCCCACCATCAGGACCAGAATCAGGATCAGGTTCTGTTCCTGCGCGCACCACGTGGACCCTCCTCATCTACCTGACCACGGCCGAAGGCGGCGAGACCGTCTTCTACCCGGATGGCGGGGCAAAGCCTATCTCCGTGGCGCCTGAGGTGGGCATGGCATTGCTGCATCGGCATGGGGAACGATGCCTGCTGCATGAAGGAAAGGAGGTCCGGAGTGGAGAGAAATGGGTTATACGGAGCGATTTGGTTGTTGCGAGATAGGTAGAAGTCGATGGAAATGATTCCGATGGTAATCTCAACAGGTCCTTAGATTCCTTACTTAGGAGGGCCCAAAAGGGAAGGAGGGACCGGTTCCACCTGATTCCAGGTCCTCCGTCGGATACTGCTTTAGAGATTGCAAGATTTCAGTGCATGTGGCTCTTAGGTATCCTGTCCTAGTATAGCAGGGAATCATGAAGCATAGATAAGTGAATAATAATATTATTCACTACGACATATTCATCTGGTGAAGGTGATCTGATATCTGCTGCTATGTCACCATCGAAAAAAAAAAGAAAAAACGTGATGAATCCCCTCGCGCTAAACCGGATCAGGGGAGTCTGGCGGGCGAGAGACACCTGACTGGCAGCCGCGGTCGAGCTGGCCGCGGGATCCAATCAGCATCGCAGCCTCGAGTCCGCGCCGGGTTGCCTTTGCCTTGGCCTTTTTGCCTCTGCTTCTTGAGATGGGCTCACCTCACCGCCCTGCTCTGGTTCTTCTCCCTGCTCTGGCTCTGTTTCCCTGCAGCAGCCTGTCATGTCGTCGTTGCGGACCATGACAGCGGCGGTCGGCCATCGCCCTCCCGATCCAGGCATTAATATCGACAAGCCTCTCGACGACCTCGTCGGCGGCGTCAAGACCGACCCGGATCATCATGGCGCAACCCCGCGCGACAACGACGACAGCAACGGCGCAATGTACACGGAGCAGCAAGACCTACCGTCCCAGCTGAAGGCTGAACCATCCCCGGACAATGAGAATATCGTGGTCCCCGGCAGCAATGGTGATGTGGCGGTGTCAGACGGTGGGCAGAAGGACGAACCCGATGCGGATCCGGCCTCGGGCAAACCAACAGATGAGGACGAGCAGAAACGGCAGGAACGCGAGAAGCAATCCGCTGCAAGCTCCTTGCTGGCCCAGCTTCTCGGAAATGCGCCGCCGCCAGCGTCCTCCGCGGCAGACAATGTGCCACCGACTCCCCTGCCCGAGCCTCTGACAGATGCGTCGACAGATCCAGGGGCGGCGGCGGACGAGCTGTCGACGAACGAGCCGGATAGGATCACGGCGGCGGACCCGGTTGTCACACAGGATGAGTCTCTCTCAAAATTGGAAAATCAGGAGTCAACAGGAAATGGGCAGGAAAGTCATGGGTCGCCGGTAGATCCGTCGATGGGGCAACAGACAGAGGAGGCTTCCGCCACGAGAATCCCGGACATAGTCTCTGGAGTGATGGAGGATCCCCTGTCCAAGACCAGCCATGACGGGCTGTTTCCCACGTTCGACCCTGAAGCTGCCCCCAAGGACGCTGTCGAGGCTCTGCAGCAGCACGACCTGCTCAACTCTGCCTACTTGGGCCAAGGCATGGACCTGTCCGGTCTGCCCGACATCCCGGGCTACTCGAATTCCAATTCCTACAACGAGCCGGTGACTTCGATCGCGGGCTCGGAGCCCCGGATCCAGGCTTTTGCAAAGCTGGAATTCGATGACGGCCATTTCTACGTCAATACCTACTCGTTCATCCTCGGTCGAGATGTGCGAGCGGCCCGTGCAGCGTACCAGCGGGAATTGCAGGCGCGGCAGGCTATGGGAAGATCATCCAAGAACAAGAGCTCCAGCGGTGGTTACACATCACATACTCCGAACCGGGTTAAGCGGGAAGGGAGCGCAATCATGGGAAGCGTCGTCAGTGACCGCGGTGGCATCATGGGGTTTGATCCTGATATCCCTCCTCATCTGCCTCCCCAATTGAGCCGAAAATCCTCCAATTCCTCCCATGCCGAGTCGGGACAGGCGTTACATGCAACCCCGGCGCAGCTACAGGCAAACCACACCGACTACAACGCTCTGGCAATGCAGTCCCTTTATGAAGGCAATGGCGATGCGAAACCGGTAGACACGTTGGCGTTGTTGCCGTCTCCCGATGCGTGTCCGACCATCCCCATCCACCCGCCGGCCACCGCGGATGGCAGCGCTGCGGGGCACAAAGGGATCTCACGGAAACACGTCAAGATTGCCTACAACTTTGACAAGAACCTCTTCGAGATGGAGGTCATTGGGAGAAATGGCGCCTTCATCGGGGCTGACTGGCTCGCACCGGGGCAGATTAGACCACTACATAGTGGCGATTACATTCAGATCGGGGGCGTGCGAATCCGATTTTTGCTTCCGGATGTGCCCATTGGGGAAACCGGCGCGGATCGAGTCGATGATTCCTACATGGAAGAGGACGAGAACGCGTTGGCAGGAACTGCTGCTGTTAGCGACGCCCCCGCCAATAATAATAACAACAACAACAATAGTAATAATACGGACGGGGTTGAAGTCTCTGGCACAGACGGCGCTGACAATGCGGAGAAACCCAACAAGGTGACCAAGATTGTCTTGAAGACCAAGGAGCCAGACCCTTCGCAGCCACAACCCTCGATCGAGGGAAACCCCGAGACTCCGCAGCCACCGCGCCGTCGCGGACCGGGACGTCCTCCCAAGGATGGCATCATGTCGAAACGCGAACGGGCCGAGATTGCCAGGGAGCAGAAGTTGGCCGCCAAACGCGAGGCAAACGGTGGTGTCACCCCTCCGCCGTCCAACCGGTCGAAGCCGCCGAAGCCGCGCAAGGAGGATTCCACCGAAGATGCGTCCAAGCAAGAGAAACGCAAGTACACTAAGAGGAAACAGCCCGACGGGACCATGGTCGACATCCCGATCCAGTCTATTGAAGGTGGCGAGCTTCCTCCGGACCAGCTCCAAGAATCCTATTCCAAGCCTCCTCCCCCGAAGAAACGCAAGCCGTCCCGTTCTCCATCCCCTGACTATCCCCCTGAATCTGCCTACACTCCGGAAGACCTGGCCAAGCCTCCTTACAACTATGCCGTCTTGATTTTCGATGCCCTGACCGAGTCCCGTACGCCAATGACGCTCAAGCAAATCTATCGTGCTCTGAAGCTGAAGTATCCATATTTCCGCTTCAAATGTGAAACTGAGGGCTGGACGTCCAGTGTGCGCCATAATCTGAACGGGAACAGCCACCTTTTCATGCACGCGGAGCGAGACGGTAAAGGATGGTCATGGCAGCTTCGTCCTGGCGCATCGGTGGAAAAGGAGAAGAAGAGAAGACCGTCGCCTCCGCCTCCGCCGTCTCATGTTCCTCCTCACTCCGCGCCTGGTGCTGCTCCTGCTCTTCCTCATCAACAACAACACTACATGCCACCTCCCAGCCATCCTTATCCCGGTCCTTCAGGAGTGCCGAATCATCCTCAAAATCAGCAATTTCAATTCCAGTCGATGCCTCCCAATCCTTACAACGGTCCCGCGCCTCAGCATTCCAGTCCTTATCCACCTACATCTACACCCCAAACTCAGGTATCTCTGCCGGGTCCATTACGAACTACCCATCTTCCCGCCGCCTTTCTCCAGCCTGGACCTGCCACCTACACTTCTCCTTATCCTTGTGAACTTCCTCCAGAGATTGTCCAGCTACAGCAGCAGGAGCAGCAGCAACAACAGCAACAGCTGCAACAACAACAACAACGGCCGCTGGAGCAGCCCCGACAAGCTGAATCCGCGCCGACACAGCAACAACAAGGGCTACAGCAACATCCGTCTCCTTATGTTCCGCAAAATCCGTCTCAATTCCCGAATACTACTCACCTTGCACCTCCTCCGCCGGTACCGCCCTCCCAATTCCCTCAATCTCAACCATCTCAGGCGCAACCGCCGCAGTACCCGAACTCGATGCAGCCGAATCCTGCACCGCCGGACCAGTCGGCCATGCAGGATGATGACGACCGTGAATCGACAATGTCGTTTACCGAGCGAGCCAACAAGGCCATTGATGACTTTGAGGCGGTGCTCATGGAGGACTACGAGGACAAGGATTACATCCGTGAAGTTCTCAAGAGTGCTCGAGCTCGGGCTCTTGGTCATGCGGAAGAAAGTTCCTTCCCGGGCGGGGAACCGAAGGACGAGGCTGTTATCCTGGACGCATTGAGGAATCTGATCGGAAGTTTAAAGGGTGAATAAAAAGGAGGTCATTGTTGCGATGATTTTGGTGTGACAGACAAAGGAAGACCAGATCGGTTTTTTCCCGTCTTGTTATGCCGTTAATGCTCTGATGAATGATTTACGAAACTGGATATAGGGGGTGTCAAAAAAAAATGGCGTTCTCATTGATTTTGTGGGTTGTTTTGCGCTGCTCTTTTGCTCCTACTGGAGCGGAGGCCTTCGTTGCTTTTCTGGTCTTGTCTGGTCTGGTCTGGTCTGGCTCTGGTCTTATGAGGTGGCATTTTCCTTCTAATTTCCTGCAAGGAAAGCGCCAGGAGTTGAGGTCCCCAGCTGTATGGGAGGGACTTTTATCATACAGGTATTTACTGGTTAATTTTACCGGCTTGACTTGATATCAATGCATGAGTGCATGAGTTGTGGAAGGGGAAAAGAAAGAGAAAATGCATTCTCTCTCTCTTTTTTTATCCCTTCTTGTCTGTCTGGCTGTTTTGTTTTGTCTTGTTTTCTTTTGTTTGATGATATCCAATGACTGAGCGTTTAGTCATGTTTTTTCTGGAATGGAGCTCTTTCTCTCCCTCCCTCCCTCTCTCCCTCTTTGGTAAAGATTTCTTTCTTTTCTTTTTCCTGTAGAAGGTAATTTCATTTTTATTTACTCGTCTCTTTAACTTACTAAGTTGAAGGGAAGGAATAAGAAAGAAGAATACATGACGGAAAAAAAAAGGATATATCACATCACGTGGACCCGAGTCGTAGGTCC
This sequence comes from Rasamsonia byssochlamydoides, assembly GCF_041956645.1. NCBI lineage: Eukaryota > Fungi > Ascomycota > Eurotiomycetes > Eurotiales > Trichocomaceae > Rasamsonia > Rasamsonia byssochlamydoides. The sequence continues at coordinate 27,862 of NW_027192473.1, read as the reverse complement.
TTAATGGAGAACTCACAACAAGCTTTAAGTAATGTACTCTACCTAGGTAGGTAGGTAGGCATATAGCATTGCATAGTATAACATAGTATAACATGGTCTCGCCTAGCTTGCAAGCATAACGTAGCTAGCACGGTATATTACCTAGGTAGGTATAGTAAGTAAAGTAAGCAGGAGGAGGAAAGCAGAGAGAGCACTAAAACGAAGATGACCAAGACACAACAACTCCCCTGTTTTGATCCGGCAAAGTTACGAGAATCAATCCGATGAATAAGGTGAATAAGGCAGGTAATAACATGACATACAATCGGAACATTCGTGTCTGTAAAAAACGTCTGAACGGGAAATAAATAATGAGGTACAAAAAGAAACAAAGGGAAAGGAAAAGTGACATAGTTCGTCATCATCCCATCGCCATCTCCGCCCGCAATTTCTCCAACTCTGCTTCCTCGTCTTCTTCTTCTGTTTGCTTCGCTTTGCCTTTGACTGTTGACACCAACAAAGTTAGCAACGCTGCCTCTCGTTTTTTGCTTTTTTTTTTCCCCGGCAAACTCACTCTCTCCATTCCCCACAGCGGGCAGCTGGTTGACCGGCACCGTCCCCGTCTTGAGCATCTGACTCTCGACAGCCTGCTGCTCCAGCTCCTCCAGTTCGGCGTTGAGGTCTTCCTCGTCTGGCTGTTCGCCGATGGGGTTGTTCGTGATCGCGGCGGCGATTTCTTCGCTGAGTTGGTATTGTTCTCGTAGTTTGTCCCTGGAGAAAAATAACAATATTAGCTCCAGTTCCGGTTCCGCTTCAGATGCTCTTCTGCTGCTGCTGACATACATCGTCTCATCAACCTTGTCGATGGTCAGTTTGCCGTGGATCTGCGCCATGGCGTTGCCGGCTTGCTTCATCGCGTTCAGTGTCTCCTGGTTGATGTTGGCGGCCTCGATCGCGTATATCTGTTGTTCGAGTTGCGCGATCTGCGCCTGCGTCGATTCGAGGTTCTTCTCGTGGACCTTTTTTCGTCGGAGGGCGGCTTTGGCGGCTGGAGGAGAATATCAGTCAGTTCTGAATCTCGATCGGATTGTTGTGGCTGCACGCACCATTCTTATTCGTCGTTACATTCTTCCTGGCTATTGCGTCTTGCTCGTCCATCAGATCCTGCAGGTGCTTCTCTCGCTTTTGCAGCATGTCCAGCTGCTCCCGCAGGAGCAGGATGGCGTTCTTGGGCGCATCCTTCCGCTTCTGTGCGGACTGGCCACCGAACCAAGACCACATCGTGCGACGTAACAGTGCGAATGAAGATTCAACAGATGCGAGAAAAGGTAGGGTCCTGCCCTTGGACAGCGATTAGGAATCTCGAGGTGCTGATTCTGGCGGCAGGTCTCGTGGACTATCTGATGGCAGCCTAGCCACAACGGCTGCTGAGGATAACAACCAAAACAGTCACCAACAAAGAAATTTATATTCTAAATCCAAAGATAGCCGGTATCAGGCAACGTCGAAATGCTGCGCGGGATCAGTCTGGCGATAGAGGAATACCACCGAAGAAGGTCTTGTCTGGTCGTCCACTTCGTTGGCGGCTTTCCCCTCTGTCTCTCTCTCTCTCTCTCTCACCGCCCGCCATCAATTCGTTCTCCTATGACATCGACGGCCGCTCTGACCTATAGGAGAGGGGCAGTCACGTGCCGCGTCTATCAAGCATACTCCTCCATCTGATAATGTTATTTTATATACAACTTTCGTCAGTTTAGTCCATCCATGCTGGACTCTCAATGATGGCGTTATCATTTATCCTCTCGAGTATTACTGCTTAGCCTATACGTCGTTAAAATCCATCATAATGAACGGCCCACCCCCAACGAAGCAGGTCTTCCTCTCCGAGCTAGCGACTCTCCCTCTCCATTCCAAAGTCCGCTTTCTGGGATGGTACGTACGAACTTTTCCTTTTTTTTCTTCCTTTTTAACTTCACAACCAGTAAAATTGATAGAAATATTTCATTTCAATTTTTCTTGATTTTTCTAGTGTATCTCGATATGACATCTCCACGGGCCGACTCATCTTAGAACACAAATACCCGACGACATCAAAAACAACGACGACGTCGACTACGACTGTACCAGTGGACATCAACCTCCTGCTCGAAACCGTCAAAGCAGAGGATCTCCAGGTGGGCGCGTGGCTGAATGTGCTCGGCTATGTGCGAGAGAATAGCAGCAAGGACGACGACAGTCGCAATCACGATCGAGCATCAAACTCAGCGATCTATGTCGAAGCCGTCATGATCGTCCCTGCAGGGCCGGTGAACGTTGGAGAGTATGAGCGGATTCTGCGGGATGCGCAGGAGGTGGATCGGAGGGTGAGACGGCCGCCTAGTTAGTATTACTGTATATAATCACATTAGGAAGTTATCTAGACTTTCTATGATTAATCCAACAAGTTGTTTCGTTGAGTTTGTGTGATGCATTACCAAGGTCTGCCTTTTTCTTCCTTTATAATTCATTGTATTATCTATATCCCAAACTAATACCTGCATACTATATCTGTAACAGACTTTTGTCATCAATTGTCATCTTGACCATATGCAATAAAAACAAAACGCCGACATATACCTATATGTACCTAATGTGCATGTCCTAGTCTATCCGTCAATTCGTTCGTGTATTTTCGTAGATTTCATATTCCATTCAGACTTGCTTTTCAGGATCATCTCTCATCAGAGCAGGAGCGGGATTCTCTCCCTGCTCCTGCTCCTGCACCCGCTGCTGCTTGCGACTCCGTTTCCCATCCATCTTCTTCTTATCTTCCTGCATCGCGCGAATAAACTCACTCTTCCGCCGTATCTTATACCCATACTTCCAAAACACGAACGGGATCGGGATGATGGCCACTTCCAACAGCCCCAGCAGTGTGCCGGACCAGTTGGGCCCGAGGTTGTTGTACATGTACGTGCCGACCAGGGGCATGATGCCGCCTAGGATACTGCGGATGACGGAATTGCTGGCCAGGGCGGATGCGGCGTAGATGCCGTAGCTGTGGGCTAGGTAGTTGGCGGCGTAGATGAACACTGCTGTGTTTCCTGCGCCGAAGGGGACGCCAGCCAGGATGGGCAGGACCCAGGGGATCGATGCGGGCGAACAAGTCCATGCGAACCACAGCTCCCCCGCCGGAATCAGCAGCGCGGAGATGCACACGACGGACATCATCGCTTCCGGGGGAACTTTCCCGGTCTCCGGGTCGACTTGATGGCTGTTGATCATGCGACGGATCAACGGCTCGGCGGCGATGGTGAGCACGGTACCAATCCCGATCCCGACGAAGGCAAGCCCCGACAGACCGATGGACCAGCCGCGAATCTGCTGGAACACGATCGGGTATGCGGTGAAGCAGAGGTACAGAATGCCGTAGACGACACCGATGTAGAGGTTCCAGAAGATGCTGCAGGACGTCGGTCAGTCCAATCCAGTTCAGTCCAGTCTCGGTGAGGTTTCTGGGTGCGAGGGAGGGTACTACCAAATAGGCTCCAGAACCATCAAGGCAAAAGGTCTGCTGAGATTAGTCTTGACCACTTTGCTGAAGGCAACTTTGTGGTCGTAGCGACTCCACCACCGAGGGTCATCTGTTTCCTTGCGGATGCGAGCAGCCTTTTTCCGTAACAAAACAGGAGCATACGTCTCCTTCATAATACAGGAAAATACCAACGCGACGCCAGACAGAATGAGACTGATCCAGGCCGTCCACCTCCAGCCCAGGTACTGGGTGACGAAACCACCTACGATAGGTCCGAGGACTGACATCGAGCGTCAGACAGTTATAACAAGCGACATGGGCGTCTGCAGCTGGAAGACACCTACCTGGACCGTTTATAGGACCAAGACTCCAGATCGACAAAGCCAGGCCGCGATGATCATCATCGACGAGATCGCCAACCATGCCGGGCGCACTGCTGATCATCACGCTCCCCGCCAGCGCAGCAATGAAGCGAACGATGATCAGCTCTGTGACAGAGGTGGCGAGGGCACAGGGGATGATCATGATGACAAAGATAAACAGGCTGATCACGGAAACCGGCTTTCGACCATACGTCTCGCTCAGCGGCGCCACGACCACGGATCCCATGGCGAGTCCGATCAGATAGAAGGTCAAGCCCAGCGTGACGATCGTCTCGGACGTGCCAAACTCCACCGCGATGTCGGAGATACCTGAGGTATACGACGTGGAGTAGAGGACACTGTTTGATCAGTCCAGTCAGCTTGCGATATTTCCGACAGCCAGAGCGGAGTCGCGCACATCACCAAGGTATTCCAAGACAGAAAGACGACACACATGGCCCGGTAGGCCAGCGACCAATTCCGGGGATTCTCAGGATCCTTCTCATCGTCCCAATCGACTTCAAAATTCGGATCGGTAGTGCCAATGGACGTGGTCCTGCGCGCCAGGGATGGCTGCGACGTGCGCGTAACCTGCGGCGTTAGGATCTTGTCGCCATTCCCATGACGAGGGGTCTCCTGGTTCTGCTGCTCCACCACGCTGTCACCAGATGAGTCGATCGACGGGCGCGTCTCGAGTTTTTCGGTCCATTGAGTGGGTTCCGAATGGTCGCTTCTAGAAGGAGTATCCATGCTCTGGCATGGACAGCAGTCCCTCTAGAAAGGTGGTCGACTGAAGGAAATGAGCTTCTACCAAGTCGTGAACCTCCTAGAGAGTTTCCAAAACAGTATCCGAAAACAGACAGAGAAAGACCTCAGCAGCGCAAACCTTAGGCGACGAGGAAGGTGTGAGATGCAGAGATCAATCGCACAAGGCTGAGTTCGAAGGCGAAACCAGAGCTCGATGCTGTCAGTAAATATTATAGTATATGAAGTATATAGAGAACTAGATAGAGGGGTATATGGAGGAACAGTTCTCAAGTCTCTTGCCAGCACGCCCTTCCCGAACTCTGCTGTATAATAAATCGAGGGAAAAAAAAAAGTCAAGAGATAAAAAGATCTGTCCATGCTTGCTGCCATGGCCATGCCCAGCGCGCTTACGATCGCACTGGGTGATTGCTAATATTTCTAACAACCTTACTATCCGGCGACATTGCCGTGAAGTGGGGCGATGGGCTGGCTCCGATGGCGACTTCATAACTGTTTATTACTCTGTACAGCATAGTAGGAAAACTTATCTTCCAATGCTAGTTGAGGGTTCTAACTAACTGTCTCACTAACAATCACTATCATGATTCATAGGAGACGACTAATCAGTTGCTATCGTAATCAGTAATCTGGATAGTCGGATGAAGATGCTGACTGACTGACTCACTGTTGTTCGGAAGAAATATGGCTTGACAGATTTACGACATGTCAACCACGTTTCTGACGGTATGACAGCGGAAAAGGCGGTCAGGTTTAGAACTTCAGCTGGGTCTTTACCAGGGCCAGGAGGGATATGCCCCGACCTTGCTCATGGTGGGGGAGGGGGGAGATTAGTACGGAGTACCCCGTAGACAGACAGCTTTGGAATATGGAGTACGGAGTACCTAGGTAGTGGGCGACAGTCTCGACTCTCGAGGCCGTGGATCGCTAATCTTATTCCCTTGTTTCCGGTTGAAGGGTTTCAATAACAACCAGGTAATCTCAAATTCTCAAGGAGCAGAATCAATCAGAGGAAATGGTGATCGTCCTCGTGTTTCTGCGAAAGGAAGCCAAGCCACGAGGAGTGCTGACCGTGCTTTAGCCTGTGACATTGTCGGGGGTTTTCTTTTTCCGCCTGGTCAGAGCTGCTCGCTGCTAGCCAGGGCCCTTGGGCGCGGCCGCTAACTGCAGGTGCTAAGGCCTAAAGACTGTGCCGGTTTCCCGGCCATTTCGCAGTCAAGCCCTAAGAGTCGTTTGACCACTTCGGGCTGCTGCGAGGAGACTTGGCATAGACTCATAGCCAATTATTAATCAATTCTGCTATGCATGCATAACTAAAGTTCAGCTCATCACGCCGTGGATCTGGAATATCAGTTTAAGGAACGATAATGAATTGATGGACGATTGAGAACAATTGAGCTCAACTCAAGTATGCCTACTGACAGTAAACAGAGAGAGGCGCTGCCTGCAATTTGTCCATAAATTAAGTCATCATTCATCATATATATAAACAGATAAAAAGACCGAACAGATTTCCACCATGGAAGAGACAGGAGGCTTATGACATTGAACCACCCCACACTCAAGAGGATTTACGTTCTGCCATTGCTCCCGCGCAGGGGCCACCAGTCCCGATTTCCTTCTTCCTCTCTTTGTCCCGACTCTTCGATAATACTGTACTGTCCCCGGGCATGCTTACACATGCTTACAGACGGGCAAGGTTGACAACCTCACCAGGCGCGTGGTATGTAGGCACCTTCATCTCAAGCGCGGGGCCGGAGTAACCAAGGTCCTCGGCAGTAAGGACGGCGCATTTCTCGCCGATGAGCAGAGCAGTCTGGAGGATCGTCTCAGCCTCTCGAGTCTTGACAGAAGAAAAGCGGGAAGGGAACTTACGCTGAAGGTGTTGCAGCCAACGTTGTCAGGGCAGATTGACAGGTCGCAGACCTTCAAGCCCTTGACGCCGTGGACGTTCAACCGTTCGTCAACCACACCGTGCTTGACAATGGAGTTGCCGTTCCGTGGCGCCATGCTGCAGGTTCCGAGACAGTGCCAGGTGGTCTCGACATGGCGTTGCACTGCAGTTGTCTCCTGGTAAGAAGAAATCCCCGCATCCTAACGGTCATCGAAAGACACTTACCCCATTTCTCAATGTGCTCAATGTCCTGCTTAGAGTACTTGATCGGCTCACGCGTCGCCTGCTTGTTGGAGTTGAGGTAGTTCTCCGCAGGAGACTTGCCCGGCTCCAAGGGGTGAGACCACGACCCTGCAATCCCTCTTAGCCTCTGTAGATGGATAGAAGAACGATGATCGCTCCAACTGTCCACTTACCGTGCTGGATACCCGCACTTATGTGGTTGGGACCGGCGTATGCGTTGGTCGTCGCGAGATCGAGGTCAAATGCACGGGCAGGGGAGTCGTAGGCAAAGTGAGGGTGCATCGCCGTAACTTCACCCGCGTACGCCGCCATGCGACGAGCAGTCTCACGAGACTTGATGTAACCCCAGACCATGGGCGCCATGTCCCGCGGGTCGCTCATGAAACCAGGGTCGAAGTCTGGGTTCTCATAAGGATCGGGGGACTTGATATGGATCCATCCACGAGAGAACGGATATTCCTAGAATTCGTTACTGCGTTAGACATGGGATTCGACGCCGCGAGCCAGAATCGGGATCACTCACCAGGAAGTGGAACATGGTGAAGAACTTCCCTGGAGGCATGAGCATGTGGTCACCGAACCAGCTGTTCCTCGTCAGTCACAGTACCCATATAGCGCAGCGGGGATCGTCCAGCCTTACCCAGCAATGATAGAGTAGTGCATGACTGGCTTGTCGGGCTTGTCCTTGAAATAGGTCTCCCATCCGCTGGTGAAATCGGGAGTGGGCCAATTCTTCATCTCTGCCAGCTCTTCCTCAGTCGGTCGGATCTTCACACCGGCCTCAATGCCGTTAGTAGACAGCGGGCCGGTACCCTTCTGGTTCCATTCATCGTAGACCTTCTTCTGGACTTCGGGATCACCACGGACGAAGTCATCGAATGACTCGACATCAGGCTTCGCTCGATACACGGCAAATGTGAGGTAGTGATCCTGGAAGTTGAGACCGACACCAGGCAGATCGACCAGCGGCTTGATGCCGGCGCGGCGCAGCTTCTCAGGGTCTCCGATACCAGAGCGCTGCAGGATGAGAGGAGAGCTGAGGGTACCTCCGCTGACAATGATCTGCTTGCGTGCGCGGTAGATCTTGCGTGGCGGATCTTGGCCTCCAAGGGGCTTGGTCGGGACAGTTGCGACACCAACCGCCCGGCCATTCTCGATGATGACCTTGTCGACCTTGGTGTTGCACTTCAGGTGCAGGTTGTCATACTTGGCTCGGGTGCTGTGAACGTATGCGTGGGCGGCATCGCTTCGGCGGCCTGTCATCACATGAGCTCATCTGACTTCCCAAAGCAGAAGGGGGGAGGGACGTACCAGTGTCTCGGTTGATCCACTTAAGCCAGTGCTCAGCACCGTGGCTAGATACCCATGTTAACGCCTGTTTTCGCCATGGACGACACATTATACGCCTTACCCAGTCTTGAGATCCTGAAGATCGTCCGTCACCGGAATGCCCAAAGACTCCGCAGCCCTGAGGAAGTCTTGCATGATGGGGTAGGTGTAGTTTCCGAACGAAACCTTGATAGGTCCATCGAAGCCGTGCAGCTCTGGGTTGTTGCATGCTCTCTGATACGTCTCGTGTTTCTTCATGAGAGGAAGAAGCTCTCGAGTGGTCCAGCCCTTGGCCTGCCAGTCGTCGTAATCCGAGGCGGAAGCACGAGTGTACATCTATCGAGAAGCGAAACGATGAGACACTTATCCAGTGAGAAAGTCGTCGGGACTGGGACCTACCATGAAGTTGATGGAGCTGCCTCCTCCCAGGACGTGGGCAGCCGGGACGATAGCCCTGCGGCCATCCAGGAATTTAGATGGTCTGGAGTAGTAGAAAGAAGCAGTCTTGGAGTCCAGCTTCATGTTACGGGGGTAGATACCCGGGCGGTAGACCCTGCAGCGGACATCAGCAGACGCGCACACTGCTTGGCCACAAGGCCTGAACTCACCATGGGTTGTTGAGGTTGTCCTCTCCTGCCTCGATCAGGAGAACCTGGAGATTGTGGTCGAGGTTGGCGAGGCGGCCAGCCGGCACACAGCCAGCGCTGCCACCACCGCAGATAATAATGTCGACTTCGTCTGGAATGGTCATTTTGTCTCACAGGGCCAATGTCGTATTGAGCTGAATCTTCCAAAGACTACTCAGTCAATGACCTTGGAGAAGGAATGAAAGGAATGCTCTTGACAAGGACAAGGGGGGTTATATATGATACTCGTCCAGCCCCCCGCATTTGATTGTCTAGCAACAGGGATAGCAATGAGTGGAGTTTTTCAAAGGTCAATACAAGTGATAAGTGGAATGGAGATGATAAGACGCATATTACCCCGCAAGATCTAATGCACCCCGCTTTCTCCAGAGCTCACTGTCCAGATGCATTGTCGAATCAGATAAAAGGTGAGAAGGGCGAGGCGCCGGAGCTCTAGGATTAACGAGGGTGACCGCGTATCAGCTGTGAATATCCCTGTGGAGTTGGTATGCACAAGAGAGGTATTTCAAAACATCGCCTCCGCACCTGCTTTGTCTTCCCCGCATCTCTAACAGAGCTTAAATCATCAAGGATGAAACTCTTTGGCTCGGCAGATGAAAAGATGGAAGAGGAAAAAGGAGGACAAGAATATTCAAAAGGAGCTTCAATCCCATTCTTAATCCGGTGTCAACCGATTATCATTGACTATGGTTCGAGCCGCTCGATTCATACAGAATGATGGTGAAGAACAGGGGACAAGTTTGGCTGCGAAACAAAGTGAGACACAGCAAGGCATAGGAAAGTACAGTACAGTACAGTACATGACGGCAGAGGGAGCACCAAAAGGGGCCATAGCAGAATCAGGTATGGAAGATCTCCACCCCCGACACAAAGCGAACCTGTCAAGGGTATCTGATAGTGAGAAGCAGTGATGCAGGCTAGTGATACATGCTGTTAGCAAAGGCACTATCGGAGACGGATCACGGCTCATTCGACGGGATTCGTTGCCGATAAGAAATTGGAGAAACGTTCCAGTCAGCGTCTGCAGCATGATGTCGTTGGGTTTCAGCAGGGATATCGTATTGGATGCACTGAAAAAGAACGCAACCTGGGGTCGTTGATTGGCGTCGTTGAATGAATCCAGGAAAGGTTCCAAGCTCCTTGTGGGGTTGGCCCAAGAAGGATGTCGGGGCGGAAGACGCGGATTGTGGGGGAATCGCCGCCCCCGCAATAGAAAAGGTCGAGATCAGCCGCCAACCCCATTAGGGCGACAGATAAAACGTCCAATTATGACACGTTTCCGGGGAAATTGCCGGCGCTGAAAGAGAGAATACGGCTGACTGTCGAGGCTGGCGTGGGCGTCACGGCATGAGTCGCGTCCCTAAGTCCCCGGGCTGCGAGGCAGTGGCCTATGCGGATCAAGAAATTAACATGCATTATCACGATGACCAAGGACATTTCCCCGCAATAGAGAGAGCTCCGCAGTTGTCAATTTCTGGCACACCTCAGCTGCAGCAGCCCTGCACAATTATGACACTTGACTATGATAGGCCCACACCACCGCAGGGTCTACCTGACCACCTAGGCGTTGAATTGCACCCCGGATCTGCTTTCGTGGAGATGTTGGGCCTTTTTTGGCCGGTCCGATCGTCAAAACAATTCTACCGGGCGGATTGCTGCGCCATCTGACGTCTATGGTCCAAAATCTGCATTCTCAAGCTCTCCGCAGCCACCTCCACATCCAGGGTTGAGCCAACTCCGCGTTTCCAGGTTTCTTCCAACCCCACAAGCTCCCCTTTGCTGGACTCCTGTGCAATTTTTCGTTGTTTGTGGACGTTCTCCACCGCCTCTTTGGTCTCCGCCAACTCCTTCTCGACACTGCGCAAAATCTCTTCCAATTGGGAATTTGCAATGAGCCAGGCATTCTTGCCGTTTTCTTCGAGCAGCGTCAGATTTGTGTGCCGCATCGAGAGATGGGAGCTCGACGTGTAAGCTCTCTGCAAGGTCTTTCGCCACTCAGCGAGAGCTCGAGAGGCCTCTTCTTCGGTGGCGGAAGTGCCGGATGGGGGTTCAGGGGCTTCGTAGCGAGACAGGTCGATACCACCAGTCAGCGGTTGACCAGCCTCCTTTCGAGCGAGCTCCTGCTCGATGAGAGGGGAGAAACGGGTCTCTGGTAAGGCGGGGATCGTAGGATGTAGGGTAGTTTGATAACCCGCCGGCAGCTCTGCGAAGATGAGTTGTTCGGCAGCTGCGCGAGCCTGAGGAGTAGGCTCTGCATCGATGTCTGGTAATCAAGAGGTTTAGTCGCATCTGGCTAGACACCTCACGTGAGAGGGGAAAGCAGAAGAGGCAGATAACATACAAGGAAGAGAATCATGTGACTCGTTTATGAGAGGCATTTCGGCAATAATCCGCTGGCTGTTTGCGTCGAGCAACAGAGTAGATAAGAGGGAGAAGGAGTCTTTAATATCAGAACTTCGAACTCTGTCTGCCTCGAGCGGTTGTGGCTTCAGGTACGGATAGTCCACTCAGAAGGCGGTGATATTCTGCCGCATCACTTGATTACGTCAGCGCGATGAGCCCATCCCATTAATCACGTGCCATGTTCTGTCTGCCTGTCCACTGTTGCGTCACACTGTTGCATTGATATTATTGGCAATTGCTGATCCTTCGTCTTCTGCTGGTTACACCGAGGTTGATACGTGGTCCATATGCAGGGGAGAACCTGCTTTTGCTTTTTCGATTGAATCCGATTGCAATGTAAATCTTGATCACCAGCTTGATCCATCATGACTGCTACCAATCTGACACTACTCCGTACAGCGGGATGCCGCAGAGCCTCCCCATGCGGGCGATTGCTAACCTCTTACCCGAGTGACAATAATAATAATATCTTGTCTGCCGCAGCTGGTGTTTTTATTCCCGACCATTAGCGTCTAATCGGTTATCTTATGACGGGTGGCGTGCACACAACCTGTGGACATCATTGGGGAGATCGCCTGGGCACTTGGACAAATAGAGTCAGCGGCCCGCGATTAGGTTAGGTAGAACTGCCTACTTGGGCAGCGCGACGTGATATCTTCAGGAAAGAAGAACCGGGGTCATCGAACTAATTGTCAACCGTCATACACCCCATGAAAGGGGTCTGCCGGCGATGCTACCTTCCCCGGATCTTCATTCGTGATAATAGGCAACCGTCTCTCCAGACTCCAGGCCGAGGTTACAAAACAGGCAGGCCAGCAGATTAAGTCATGCGCGCCGTTCTCCTTCCTATCGCACTTTAAAAGGTCTGCTCCCGTCCCCGCTTTTTACTGAGGGATATGGGAAGGCAGCGCAGTTTTCAGAAACATCGACAATTATGGCGCGCTTTGGGCTCGTTGCGATCATAGTCGGAGCCTTCTTCGGCCTGCTGGTGATACTGCAGTTGGTTGCGACGATCGGCAAGCCGCAAGAGCCACGCAGTTTCGGGTTCCAGAATCTGCGAGAGGGAAGAACGGATGACACTATTTTCCTTCTGGGGGCTGGAAAAGCTGATATCACCGGGTGAGTGTTGGTCTTGCAATCTATCAGATACCAGTGCCGAGTATTGATGTGAGAGCTCGTCAGGCCTGTGGTGGAAGTGGGCTTAAATGGCTATGCAAACATAAGCCAGGTGGGAACGGGTTTGCGGCAAAGAATCTACTCTCGGGCGTTCATTATTTCCGATCCCAACGATTTTAACAACACCTTCATTTACATCGTTTTGGATGCCCACTCGGGCGATACCGCTGTTCGGCATGGTATCTTGCAGGGGTTGGCCGCTTTGGGAGGAGATTATGCTCGCTACGGCGAGCACAACCTGGCCCTAACGGGAACGCACTCCCATGCTGGCCCGGGCGCCTGGATGAACTACCTCCTACCTCAGATTCCCACCTTAGGATTTGACAAACAAAGTTATCAAGCGATCGTCAATGGGGCTTTGCTGTCAATTCAGCGAGCGCACGAGAGTTTGACGCCGGGACGCCTGAGCCTTGGCACCATCGACATTCCCGACGGCAATATCAACAGAAGCCCGTATGCCTACTTGGCAAACCCGGCAGAAGAAAGAGCTCGTTATCAGTACGACACGGACAAGACTCTCACCCTCCTCAGATTTGATCGCGCCTCGGATGGCAAGACAACGGCGATCTTGACCTTCTTTTCCGTCCATGGCACCTCCCTCTATGAGAACAATACCCTCACAGCGGGCGACAATAAAGGTGTCGCGGAGTGGCTTTTCGAGCGAAGCGTGGGCAACGACACGAGATTTGCGGAGAACTTTGTTGCAGGTTTCTCCCAATCTAGTGTCGGTGACACCTCCCCCAACGTGCTAGGTGCGTACTGTGAAGATACCGGACTTCCATGCCGTTTTCAAGATAGCACCTGTAACGGCCAGACGGAGCTTTGCCGTGGCCGTGGGCCTTACTTTTACGAGAATGATGCCGGCTCAAAGAGCTGTTTCGAGATGGGCCGCCGCCAGTACGCAGCTGCGAAGCAGCTCTACGACCAAATGGACACCAATAGAACTCAGATCGTGGGCAGCAGCTCCGTCGCATCCTTCCACGTCTACCAGGATATGACGAACTACACCTTCCCATCACCATTCAATTCCAGCATACTCCGCACTTGCTATGCTGCGCTGGGGTTCTCCTTCGCGGCCGGGACCACTGACGGACCGGGACAGTTTGATTTCACCCAAAATGGCACTGGGCCGGCGGAATCCAACCCGCTGTGGTATGTGGCACGAGCATTTGTTCATCAGCCGTCCCCAGAGCAACAAGCTTGTCAGGCGCCAAAGGACATTTTGCTGGATGCAGGAGCTGTCTCGTTACCTTATCCGTGGGCTCCGAATATTGTCGACATTCAAGTCCTCCGGGTGGGACAGTTGCTCATTGTTGTTTCCGCCAGTGAAGTCACTACCATGTCTGGGCGTCGGTGGAAGGCTGCAATTGCCAATGCCTCGGCGGAGGTACTTTCGATCACGGATCCGTTAGTGGTCCTGGGAGCTCCGGCCAATACATACGCACACTACCTGGCTACGGAAGAAGAGTATAGCGTGCAACGTTATGAGGGGGCTTCCACTTTGTTCGGGCCAAACTCGCTGGCGGCTTATGTCAATTTGACGCTGACCTATCTTCCTTATCTGGGGAGCCCTGCGGAGGTGGCGTCGCTGCCCCCGATTCCCTCGGGGCCCACTCCGCCCATCGATACCAATGTGTCTCTCAGTTTCATTCCCCCTGTTGTCTACGATGGTGCCCCGATCGGCAAGTCGTTCGGTGATGTTCTTTCATCCTCGCCAACTAACGTGACCTATGGCCCCGGCGATCTCGTCAACACGACTTTTGTTGGCGCCAATCCTCGAAACAACTTGCGACAGGAAGGGACTTTTGGTGCGGTAGAGTGGCAAAACCCTGCCTCGGGTTCCTGGGAAGCCATTCGTAATGACAGCGATTGGAATCTAGTGTATCATTGGGAGCGCACCAATACTATTCTTGGATACAGCGAGGTGACCTTGGTGTGGCGGATCGAAGATGATTATTATAACACTGGGAATCCAAACTCATTGCAGAGCGGTTCGTATCGACTTCATTATTACGGTGATGCCAAGGATGTGACTGGCAAGATTCAATCTTTTGAAGGAATTGGCGATGTTTTCACCGTTCAAGTTTAGGACCACCTGTTTGGTCATATTGAAATGCAAGTCTGGTGGGAATCACATCTGAGCTGATTTGAACAATGTTACAACATCATGCTATTCGCAGTCAAGTATGGTATGCAAAACAGAAGAATATCTGCTCGGAAGCATCTTATATTGGATACTCTTCCCCCAGACGGAGAGAGAAAAAAAAAGACGTGACTTTTTTGAGAATATTAATATTGCCATTTCTTCCTCTTCCTTTGGCTTTGTTAAATGACGGGCCTGGGCTCAGAATTGCGACCAATGACCTGAAGATTTCGCCTATATTGCCTCCAAAAAGAGGACAAGTAAAGGAAGCAGCGCTCATTCAGCATTGACAACAACTATGGAGTCAGATTCTAGATCTCAAAGGCATGATTTCCAGTCAGATCTAGGGAGAAGCGTCTAGACCAGCTGCTACCATAAAAACTGTTAATGTAGCATCACTTCAGCTTGCACGAGTGATGATTGGCGGTTTGGTATACTTCCGGTGTAGTTGCAGTTCCGGCCAATGAGCGTCCTCAACGCCCAACGGGCAGGCGGCAGCTGCGACCCTAACTACTCCCTCCGCGCTTTCTCAGCTGCTGCTTGCCAACCATTTCGACTGTCGACAGCGCGTTCAAGACAGTGACTCCACGGTCGCGCTAAAGATGCTTCAGAATGTTTCTCTTTCCTGTCGCTATTTTGGGTTGATTGCACGGTAACGGTGGCTTGGAGATTGGGTCGTGGCCCAAAATGATCGCGCCATGTTTCTACGAGGCTTCCCATATGTACCTGGCTGGAGGACATGGGTTCTGTCGAATTTTCTAGCTTCATCCTCATCCTGTCTGTCGTGCCTTTGTCCTCCTGTCCTCTCTTTTTTGTGCCCATCGGGTCTCGTTGTCATTCTTTGTCAGGCTGCTAACTGAGCGCTGCTCCCTCTCATCCTTTATGTTCTAGAGGTTTCCGTTCGTTTTATTCTCTTTGTGACTATATAGCAAACAATCGTCATTATTTATTGAATTCACTCTTTTTTATCCTTTCTTTGATTTGTTTCTGAGCCTACATCTTATCTCTCGCTGTTGAGCCAGAAGAGCGTTCTCAGAGTACTTTGTACGACTATCAACTAATTTTTGATTCGACTGCAAGAGAGAGAAAGACAAGAAGAGAAGGAAATTCTACGAGATGCGAATTCTTGGATTCTACGCAGCGTCATTGATTCTCCTAGCGACGGCGAGCTCGGCCGGTCCGATTGCTCATGCGCCTCTCAGGCCTCGAAGTCCTGGTTTCTACTCTAATACGACTGTCAAGAGTCCTTATCCTTCCTCGTCTTCCTCATCGTCATCCACGCCAATGCCTCATCAGCTTGATGAGACTTCCGATGGTCAACCTCCCGTGATCAGTATAATACCTGTGCCGTCTCCTACGGGACCTGAGACCAGCCCGTCTACCACTCCTTCGACCAGTTCTTCGTCGACCAGTTTCTCTACAACCAGTCCTACAACCAGTCCTTCTGCAGCCAGTTCCCCTGCAACCAGTTCGACTGGATCTGCGTCTGCTGGCGCTGGAGGCTTGACTGTACCTCTCAGCAAGGTCCCTCCGTCGTCATTTGCGCTTGCCTCCTCGTCAGTCCAACCGAACACGCCTCTCTCCAGCACTCCTAGTCCTACGGCATCACCCAGTTGGTCCCTCTCTTCGGTTGCTCAGAGTCAAGGACCAAGTAGCAGAGGCGTTGGAAGCAGTTCTGCTCAAGGATCTAGCAGCACAGTCGTTCCGTCGGCCTCGCCGTCTATCTTACCGACAGGACTGCCATATGTGAATTCTTCCAGTGCCGCTCTGAGCAGAAGCTCTGCAACCAGCACGGTAGCTTCCCCGTCTGGGCAGCCGTCCTCGAGTGCCGCGGCTGGAGGTCCTTCAGCGTCGCCAACGTCCTCCTCTACAAAGCCCTCTTTGCAGCCAACCCCGACTACACCCTCTCAAACCGTCAGTCCCTCTTCTCAAGCGGTCCCTGAGGCAACTAGCACACTTCCTGGGCTTGAGAATGGGTCTACACCAGGGCGACAGCCAGCCACAACTTCACCTTCCACATCATCCTCCACCTCTACCGCTCCTATATCCGCGAAGGCTACGACGAGCCCTACAAGTCCGAGTCAATCTCCGGCTGCAGCTACAACGACGTCCACGGCGACCTATCCGTCTGCAAGCCCAACTCCACCATTTGAGCCGACCATTGTGTTCATTACCATTGACGCTCCTTCAACAGCGTCCGCAGCCCCGTCATCGGCAGCCCCTGAGCCAAGTGCTTCACTATCTGCTGGGAGCACAACATCACCAGCAGTCAGCAATGGTAGCGATACAGTAACTGCGACAGCCACTCCACCAGCGGCATCTGATACGGGTAGCGCGGGCGTGACGACGACGCAAACAATCATCATGACCGTCCATCCTTCGGCACAGACCCCACAGCCCCAGCCTGCGCCCAGTTCTTCAGGGGCGAGAACGAGTATCGCGAATCCTCCACCCCAGCTTCCGTCAACAAGTGCTGCTGGCCCACATATCAGTATCGTTCCAGTGACGCCTGTTGGGGTTATCATCGTAACTGAGACGAACACGGTAACCACGACGGCGACGGCGACGGTGACTGTCACGACCACGACCACCACCACGATAACCGTGCATTAACAAGGAAATGAGAAGGGACAAGAACTCTACTCTCTTTTTACTTGTTGAAGAGACCAGCACGTTGACTGTTGATTACCAGGGATGAGGGGGGAAAGGAGAAATAAGGAGATAGAAAGTATATCAGAAAAATGTGTGGAGCATTTTGTACAACAGTGCAAGTAGAATAATAATATGCTTGCGAGTCCATCGTTGGATTGGATTGGTTTATTTACATTATATTGTCTTGGTTGCTTTTGATTTTTGGTTTTGTTTGGTTTTCTGATAATAAATAATACCTAGCTATATACTTTTTCTACCTACATAGGTATCATAATAAAATATGAATAACACCATGCAGTCAGTCAGTTAGTTACCTAGGTGGTTATGTACCCGACAGTCTGGAATAAATATAACTACCTACCTACCTACCTAGATAAGTTATACCTAGGTAGCATATTTATTATCTACCTGGTTGAAAGTATAGTAAAGATGAAGGCGAGGAAAGACGAAAGATAATTCACATCTCGTATAATTACTATATCCATTTTAGTACTGTATACCTAATCCTAATCTTTCTTACGTCTCGCCAGGGAAGGTACATACCTACCTAAGGTAGGAATCACCTAGAAGCTGCAGAGCAGGATGAATATATACCGTTTTAGGTCTATCTATATCCGCATTACTTATATCGCCCAGTTACTTTCCAGCCTTTTTTTTTATAATCATTACAAAGAGAAGAGAAGACCCCCACTCTCCATGAACCGTCTCTGAAACTCCTTGAAACTGGCCCACTGCCGCAGCTCCTCTTCCTCTTCGGTGGTGGAACTGCCGTAGCTCATGGCTCTTAAGTGGGTTTCGGGGCTGGTTCCGCTGGGGTAGATGCCGCTGCTGCTCGTTGTTGGCGGCGTCGTTGTCATCGTCGTCGGCGGCGGCGGCGTTGTTGTTACGGTTGTTGCTGTGGTTGTTGTTGGTGGTGGTGGTGGTGTTGTCGTCGTCCCAGTCCCCACTCCCTCAAGACGGACTAGGATGTCAAGAAAGGTGCGAAGGTAATTCTCTGCTTCGGCGGTGCTGATCGGTTGCGGACCCGTCGTTGCGGCAGCTTCGTTTGTCGCGGCGTCAGGTCCCTCGGGGCGGCGGTTTAGGAGTGTTGATGCGATTTGGCGGACTTTGTTGGTCTGTCGTCAGAATGAGAAAGGGAGTTAGGTTGGATTTGATGCCATGTAGAGAGAGATAGGAGAGGGAAGGATGAAATACACTTACGAAACTGGCACCATTGGGCTCAATGTGGATCTCGTGCACACTCCGAAGGAGACACAGGAGATCTTTGATCACCAGGCCTCGTTCCTCGCGCATCATCTGCCCGATAGAGTCGATCTGCGCGTGGATATCTGCATCAGGGGTCTCTGGCTCTCCAGTCTCCGATTTCACCGTGGCCGCCGTCGACAACTCCGGTGACGGGATCTGAGACGATGTCTTCTGCAGCCTTTTGTGGGCTTCATACAAACTCCAGTATTTGTCAACCAGGTAAGACCTTGTGGACAGCTGGCTGATGTAGATGTTGGCTTTTTGGATCTCGTATTGGATCCTGCGCCGTTCTCTTGACAGCTCCTCTGCTCCTTTACCACCGTCCCAGCCCATCGACGGTGGCGGCGTCTGAACCTGATTTAGGACCAGCTCCGGCGGCAGATCCGCCAGGGAATTCTTCGCCTTCTGCAGGCATTCCCAGATCAGCTTCCTCTGTCGTTCCCAGTCGAATATTTCACCACTTCCGAATGCGATCTCCCACGCGGACAGAGAATTATAGGAATGGAAGACTCGTATATTGGCATTGAACCCAGTGAGCTGGGAAACAATCCCCGGAGGTTGAGCCTCGACATGGGTCGGGAAGATATATTCGTCATCCACTTCGAGCGGTAAGGGAGGGTAGGGCTCTGTAGGAGTCTCGGGAGGAACGTAGTGTCTTCCATCCGACGATCCCAACTGCTGCAAGGTCTGGAAGCCCACGAGACAGATGTAAAAGAGGCGTCGTCCCAGTTCTTGACTGATAAGATCGACCGACGCGTCGGGTGTGCTTCCAAAAGGCTCACTAGAGCTGGAAATGGATGACGGAGAAGTCGGGCTCATCGCATTAGCTTGAGCTCCCTTGTGTAAACCATGTACTCGAATGATTGTGATACACTCCCCAAGGTAGATTCGACAACGCCGGATATTGTAGACGTAGCCTGAACAGAGACCCAGAAAATAACTGATGGCAGCATCGTCGACGGTGGCACTCCAGTCGAGATACCCCGGTCCTCGAG
This sequence comes from Rasamsonia byssochlamydoides, assembly GCF_041956645.1. NCBI lineage: Eukaryota > Fungi > Ascomycota > Eurotiomycetes > Eurotiales > Trichocomaceae > Rasamsonia > Rasamsonia byssochlamydoides. The sequence continues at coordinate 8,515 of NW_027192473.1, read as the reverse complement.
CTTCAATGGCGACATCATGGCACTTCTTAACCAGTGCCATGGAATGCGGGTACTGCCTCTTTTCTGCTTCCGTTCGCAAATGCAGCTTTGGGCGCCGAGGAAATGAAGCGACTAAAGTCCCGATCATGGCCGCCAACAGTGCCAGGAACCTCTTGTTGCTGACATCTTCTCTTCTAGCGAAGGCTGCGCGAAATGTAGGTTCATGAGGAATCGGAATTAGAGGATGAATAAACGTGAAGTAGTCGTCAACAAGGCGTTGCAACGTCGGTAAGGGACAGATGGATTCTCCAGATAGGGCAAGAGTGGCTCGTTCAAGGTTCGATTTGGATGCCGCTGTGGTAGTGCTGAGACTGATATTGAATGAGGGTGCTGAGGATGCAGGTGCAGACGAATCACTCTCAATCTTTTGTTTCTTGAGAGCCTCTGCGTGTCGATTGGGAGGTCCTCGACGCTTGCTGGGCCGGTTGTACGTGCACGGGATATCCAAGCTGGCACATGACCGACACGGTGGCCCGCTCTCATCACACTGCGAGTCGTAAGAAAATTATTTTTTTTCTTCGAAATAAACCAAGGACAAAGAGAAGCTCTGACCTTGACCTTTCGGATGCTACATGCATCGCACGCTTTGCGCAACCTGGTCTTGCTGCTATCCATTCGTGCGCGAGACTAGCAAAGATCATCTTCAGATTTTCAATGGGTTCCATAAGCAGCAATCACTGGGATTATTGGAGCAAGAAATTCATATTTCCCCAGTACCTTGAACGCTGAGACCGTGTTACACCAGGCGAATTCAGCGCGAGGATGGTTTAAGCCCCGCACACCATACAGACTAAGACACCACGAAGCCCAATTAATGAATACGAATTAGAGACAGAGGTTCAAAAACCGTGGGAAAATGGAGTGGGTGTGGACGGGATTCAACGTCAAAACTGTATAATGATTAAATGAACATTCAAGATGCCAATTGTCCTAATAAGGATTCGAGATATGGACAACAAGGGCAAAAGGGAACAGACCAAGGAGCCACATATTGGACAATATGAAAACGGCCTGCTTTCATGGACGAAATGCCATTCCAGCCCGAGTGACAGGACAATTGGGAAACTTTGCCATTTCCTCGTCCGCCTGGAGGCTCTGAGGTTTCGGTGACGGTGGATGCAGTCACGTGGGTCGAAGATGACCGATGTTTAGCCACAGGGGCGATGTGGAAGCATCTACGAAGGCCGTATTCCCCGGCCTTATCAGATGCCTCGAACTTTATATAGAGTTTGTAACCTAGGCCTCTCCAGAACCGCGAACTGCCGCCATACCTGCAGCCGTTATCTTCCCGCTTTCCAGTAGATAACAGATATCAGCTGGAACGGCTTGCCAGGCCGACAGTTGTGTGATCGCCTGTCCAACCGGTAGCAGCTACCCTCCGGGCCTACTTAAAGAGATTCGTCTCCCTGACCAGGAGCTTCTCTCGGAGATTGACTAGCAGATGGGTATATAAATCTAAAGAGGAAATCATGAACGCCAAAAAGAGGTAAGAAAATCGCTAGAAGCTTCCGAATTCATGAAGGGTCGTCTCGATATTCAGCCTCTGCTCTGTCGCATCTTTGTTCCTCGATCAGTCTCTTTATCTGTTCAAGTTCCGAAGCCCAAATCGCCGAGCCAGCTGCTGTCGTCAGGAGGAAAAACATCGACAGCATTGGGACCAACTGAAGGACAAGAGCGACTGTTCCGAACCTGCAAATAGGTTGATCGTTAATCACACAAATTCACGAGAGTTGCTACCTTCCAACACTGGGAAACTCACGCAGTATATTTCAACTGCCGCCTACGAACAAACTGCTTCCTCTCCTTTTTTGTGAAATCGAGGAGCTGGAAGTACCTCCAATGATGAAATGGACCGGCTCTGTATCCGGTCAAGACGAGGAACATAGGTACTCCAGCCACCGGAACCAGATTGAGCGGAAGCAAGACAATGAACTCGATAATTTGTCGAAGGGAGAACGGTGAGTAGACCGCACTTCTTGTAGGTTTACCGAGTTTCTGAACAGGATTTCCACCATCGGGATGAAGAACCCTCTCTCTTCGGATGAGCTCTTCGTGGCCTTCATTCAGGAGGACGGCGTCGAAAACATCAACTAAAGTCTCGTCCACGAAAAATGCTTCGAAGAGCGCGGCAACCAGAGCGGCGCCTTCTCCCAAAACCAGGAACAAGCCATTGACCCAAGCGCCAGAGCCCTGAAAGATGGCCAGGAATGCTACTTGCGGTAGGTACGTAAAGAAGAACAAGATGGTGTAAATGAACCCGGAGAGTAGAACTATCGGTACCAAGCGCGAGCGAAAGAGAGGCCAGAGGAAGGGGTGGGTCAGGAAGTAGTAGATTCCCTAGGAATACCATTATATTGTCAGGAGACGCGGGCGTCAGTTCATTCAGGATTGCGACTTACTCGTATCGGATGCAACCAAGTTGCATTGCGAAGTGGCAGGGGATCTGACATGTCGCGCATTGACAGCACACGCTGCTGGACGATATTTGTCAAGTCATCAACGCATGTAGGAGAGAAGACATGAGTCTGGCCGTCCTCAGGAAATGACACGCACTCCGCGACTTTCGCCAGCTGTAATTTCTTAGGTCAGTACAATACGGAGTACTAACCGCATGAGTTTGTGTCACGTGAATTGCAGGCTATCTGACCGTCTTCGTGTCAAAGAACAAATTGGCCTTTTCAGCTGGACAGAGTCGCTGATTAAGGAGCTTTTTAAATTTGAATAGAATACACCTGTACGTATAGATCAATATAGAGGAGATATATACGAATTGCGAATCTGTTTGATGTGGTGCAATTAGGTTAGGCCCAATTCTGGTTTTATCGATAAGCTCCTACTACTGGCGTATAAAACCCACAAAATTTTCCCTCACGGGAACGCTTTCCTTCTTTCTCCCAATCATTCATAAAACGCCCCCTTCTCATTCACTCTGAATTCCAACATCGCTCCTATGGAATCTTTTTGGAGGGGAAACGGAAGGGGAGAGTAAATGTTTGACGCTGACTTACCCCGAAACTTCCTTTCTTTGTGTGGAGGCCTTTGGAAATGTTTACAGCGCTACATTCCATTTAATTCAATTAATTCCATGGCATGACTCACGGCTTGCGGCAGCTTGCATCCTGACTGGACTCGTATTCATAAATGAGACAAAGTTGTATATTTATCAACTGCTGCGCTGTTGTTCGATGATCGCGTTTACGATCTCATCAAGCCCAGCGCCGATCACCGTCGGCCGCAGCTCTGGGATCACAGCATCCTGCCATCCATGCCCTACTCGATCCACCCAGCCTGCTTTCATTCCCATCCTTCTGGCACCTACTATATCGAACGGATTGCCGCTTACGAGCCACATATCTCCCATCTGCGATTTTTGTTTCCCCATCTTTTCTGCAAGATGCAGATAGACATCCGGCGCCGGCTTATACTTTTTGACACTGTCCACAGTCACGAGGTCGCGGAACACTCCAGTGTGGGGTGACAAGTCCTTGGAGTGAAATACTGAATTGGAGACCATTGACTTGGTTCCATTGGAGAACACGACAGCCGTGATGTCGGGATTGGTGGCGAGCCTGTTCAGAGCCGGTGTCACGTCCGGGAACGTAGATAGAGAATCGTACGCCTCCATAAGCCCGTTGATGTCTTCATCGCGTAGTTTGATATTATTCTCGGCCAAAGCATGCAGCAGGGAGTTTTTGGTGACGTTGAAGAAGTCATCAAATTGCCCTGTAGGACATGAGAAGGGTAGTTAGCCAAATCCACTCTAACTGCAATTTGAACAGACGACCCCTCAGTACGCACCCATACTGTTCAATCTGAACGTATATTCCAGCTGATACCTCCTCCATGTGGCGGCGATTTCAGAGGCTTTTTGTTCCGAGCCAACCAATTCCCCAAGCTGCTTTGCGATAGACCCTGTCGAGAGGAGCGTTCCGTATAGATCGAACGCGATGATGGTTTTGTTCTCTGCCATTCTTCTGCTCTGTGGGAGGAAGAGTTCTGTAGGAAATTCAGTAGTAGAAGTTTCCCTGTGTGCGTGTCAAAATTGCATTTCTCGTCTTGTCCCAGTACAGACACACCTCCCCAAATGAGGCCTCAAATTTCATCCTGCACTGAGTGCGACGGATCTCGATATGTACAGTATTGCCGTGTCGATGATGTCAGCGCACCGTTTCGGATTCCTTTCAGTCAGCATCAAAGAGATTCCGGAAAGCGGGGGCGGAGATTAAGTTAACCTTAAGTTTTAACATCGTCACACCTGAACGTCTATCTGCATCTTCTTTTCTTTTTCCTCCTTTGCACTGTAACTGCTTTATAATCACATAATTGCTTCCATGAGCTTTCAAGGCGACAGTGGAAATAATTATGACGTCTTCAGAGAATGCATGTCAGGAGCGATAGTCGAAAAATCAAGAGAGTCGAGGAAGCCTGCAAGGGCAGCGAAAAGAAAGAAAACGAAGAGACGCGAAGGAAAAACAGACAAACTGGCAGACACAGAAGATGTGACGGATGAGCGGGATCCTGAGGAGCTGGCTGATTTCATAGACGTACTGCCATCTTTTCCTTCTAGAAGGCGATCATGTTCGTTCGTATTTTGAAGCTAAAGCTAATATATACCTTCGTTATCCCCTGCCTTAGTTCATAGCTTCGGAGGCATTCTCCGCACTGCCAGAAGAAGTACAATCTCTCTCTTATTCGGCCATCCAGCGTGACGACTCATTGGCCCGTAAATACAAGGACCCGATGATCCCACGGTCACTTCTTGATTCCCTAACGGCAGCCATTCCCCTGTCTGTGTCTGAATCTCTGTCCGTATATGGCATCATACCCGAGGCGACGGACCTGCCTGATTTTCTTCGTCCCATTCTGTCTGACTACATCTCGTCCGTGACGGCGGGACCCCCCGTCTGGGCCACCACGCGCACGAATGCCTGCGAGATCTGCGATCGAGACTGGATCCCGCTGTCGTACCACCATCTCATCCCCAGAGAAGTCCATGACAAGGTGCTGAAGCGAGGATGGCACGAGGAATGGAAGCTGAACAGCGTCGCGTGGCTCTGTCGGGCCTGCCACAGCTTCGTGCATCGCATGGCGAGCAATGAGGAATTGGCACGCGAATGGTACACTGTCGACCGGATCCTGCAAAGAGAAGATGTGCAAGATTGGGCGAAATGGGTGGGAAGAGTCAGATGGAAGGCACGGTAGAAGGTATCCTGTTTCTGTATTGAAATCAGCCATGTTGGACTCCTCGAAGATAGATATTATCTTTTTATATCAACTACTTTTCAGACTATGGTAATTCTCGTCTGCAGGACGGGTTGACAGACTTCATCTGTGTCGAGTATGGAAAAATGAGCATCTCTTCTAGCAACACGAAGGTATGACGATGAATCTAAACGGTTCTGACACGCTGACATGGATGTAGACAAGCTACAGCATCTTTCCGATTGCTGGTCAATTCTTTCAATTCAGATGTGACAATCAATCTACTCTGACAGACACATCTGCCTGTTGCTCCTTCCATTGCCACTCGCAATCGGTATGAAGACGTATTTTCAAACAGCTTCTGACCAATTCCATTGGACTTGGCCACTGTGTAAGCTGTAGATAGGATGAATTTTCTGCTCGAAGGCTTCATTCACCACCGAATCCTGGATGAATGGACCAGATAGAGCACAAATTCTCAGTGACTAGCATTTGATATCGGAGTTCTCCGCTTCACTCTGTCAACAATTCACTCTAAAGGCCCACAGAGAGCTCTGTAGACTCGAATGAGACCATCTGATAGGTGGGATACCTTCCAGTCACTACCCTACAGCTAGTGAATACTCGATAAAATTCACCGCGAAGGCTGGCCCAGATCTTTGTAGCCCTGGACGACATCGCTGCCTGGCGGACTCCATTTGATTCACTGCACTCGAATCAGTCACTGATAGTAAACATCGTGTCGTGTACCCCAGCGTGGACGCGCCTCCCACAACATAAATACCACCTCCTGGCTTCTGTTTCTCTCTCTCTTCTCTTCCTTTCTCTCCTTCCTTCAACAAACAGATCGTTCCTTCGCGCTCTCGTTCGTTAGCTCTCATCGTCAGCAATCTTCTTCGAGATCCCTATCAAGCTCTCTTCGTTATCCATTCTCTTCAAGCTTCCTCATTTGATTAGAAACCATCTTTCATGAAACTACCCTCGTTGATCAGCAAATCTCATCAGCCATCTTCTCCATAGGTGGTTGTCATCAAGCTGCCTTCGTGATCAGCAATCCTCGTCAGCCATTTCTCCATAAGTGGTTGTCCACAAGCATCCTCCTTCGAAAACCATCTTTCATAAAGCTACATTCTGCATCAGCAATCCTTCTCGTCGGCCATCTTCTTCATAAGTGGTTGTCCTCAAGCTTTCTCCTTTGAAGAAATTTGCTTTCATCAAGAAAGCTAGCTTGATCGACTATCTTCATCTCGCTACCTTCTTGGTCAAAAAACCTTCCTCCCTCAGCGATAGTTTTCAAGCTGCCTTCCTGGTTAGCAATCTTCTTCATCAGCAATAGTATTCATCCCATCAAGATACGTTCTTGATCAGCGATCTTTATCTCGCTATCATTTTCTTGATCAGTGATCTTCCTGGTCAGCAATTTGCATTACCAGGTAACATTCATCATCGATCATCTTCAATCGCTCTTCGTCACATCCGTGTTCTTTTTTGGATCACCTCCACCAAGCTACCTTCCTGATCGGCCATCTTCTCAGTGATCTCCCTGGTCAGCGGTCTGCTTCACCAGGTAACCTCCATCAGCGATTGTCTCAAGCTGCTTTCTGGCATAGCCATCTTCTTTGAAGCAATCTTCTTCATCGACTCTTTTGTGCTTCGCACTCAAATCACCAGATCATCTTTCGTCTCTCGAGACCAAACAGACCACACATCTCTCGCAAGACCATTTCACTTCGAATACATCAAGACAAAATGCCTCGTGTTCAGGAAATCCACATGCCTGAGTACCAGGTGAGTTCACTGTCGGAATGACAGCATCCATCAAGATGAAGAGACCACAAGCTAACGCATCCTCATACAGAACAACTACCTTGTCCAGGTGTACGTCTCTCATGTCAACAGTGTTATCCGCGACAACGCGGCCAAAGGGGATCACAAAACGTCCAACCGGGCCAGAATCGAGAGCGACATCATCAGGCTCATCCACGAAGAGGACTTCCCCCTGGAGTACAAGATAGCGTGCACCAGCATGGTACGTTCTTCCTCAATTTATCCCCATTTCTTCCTTCTTGCTTGAGTACTTTTTCTAACATCCGCCAGATACTTCACACCGACGCATTCGACGTCTACTGGATCGGTTTGAAGTATCTGTACCAGCTCCCAGGCCACTGCATCGCTCGCCTCCAACCAGACTGGGAGCTGGTACGCTCGGTGCACCCGCCCCTCCAATCCTCCGTAACGTCGGAAGCATCCTCAGAGGACGAGGCCGAGGCCGTTGGCGCTCCCGAGGACGACAAACTCGAGAGCAACATCCAACTAGGGCAGGCGCCAACGGCCGAGGCTCCGAGGGCTCCATCACCATCGTCCTCGTCGGACTGGAGCTCCTCGGAGGACAGCGGCAGTCGAATCATTTCGGCTGACCAAGTCCCTCGCGCCTTCTGGGAGATTCCCGGCGCAGTGCTGGCACCGCTGTACGACGCGGGCAGCACATCTTCCGACTCTCCACAGCCGGAGAGGCGTGAAGACTTTACGGGGGTGACAAAGAGCAGCATCGACAACCCGGACGACCCCTCCTTATTCTTGTGGCCGACGTTC